>NC_057804.1:123981674-123983628 GCF_018294505.1 Triticum aestivum
GCCGACTCGCCGGACCCCGACGCCGCCCCGCCGCACGCCGCCCGAGGTTCGCCTCGCCTCGAAATCCGTGCCCCATTTTTTCTCGAAAAGCTGTTCTGTTTTCCATCAGTTTTTTTGTCGGTTTTTTTCGTTTTTTCGTTTTTTTATTAAATCGGTTTTATTTTTCGGTTTAGTTTAATTAGCGAGCGTTCGCTCGTTCGTTCGTTTTAACGAACATATTCGTCGATTAGATCCGGATAACGAACGTTCGTTCGTTAATCCGTTCATCGTTTTTCTTTTTCTCGGATTTTCCGCGATTATGTTCTGATCGTGATTTCTGATCCGATTTTCGTTTTAGTATAACTTTTCGCTCGTCTATCAGAATCAGGCGATTCAAGCGCCTGGAGTTTCGTCTCGAAACCCTCTATCCGTTTATACAACTTAAACAAGTTTTTGCTTCTGTAAAATTTGACTTAGATCCAGATTAGTAGAACGAAGTTGTTTTCTTTCGCCGTTTGACTTTCGTTGCTTCGTTCGATTTGATTCTTTTTGCAAACCGGAGTTCTTAAGTTGAACTTTCTGGTTAGATCTCTTATTTGAGTTTACCTGTGCATTAGATGAGTACTTATTGTATGCTTGTTTGTTTGTCTGCGATAGAATACCCGGAGTGCGCCGCCTGTGACTTCGAATCTCTAGGTTTCGCGGATCATCAGAAAGGCAAGTAACACTTTGATCATACCTCTTTTACTACCCAGCTTTATTGCATTAGATCAATCCTCAAACACTGCATGATTAGGATCTAATTAAATTGTGGGATGGGATGTAGTTGAGGTAGTACCTATTACCTGTTTATTATGAAACCTTTGGGAGTTACTTCTACGTTTGCTTATTATGCCATGCTATGCTAGTAGACGTGGATTGGGTGAGTGATATCCATGACAGATGTGAGTTTTGTTAATTAACAGTTTATCCAAGGTGGCAACTTAAAGACACATCTGGGTGGATTGAGGCACCTGGTTTCCAGGACTTGCTTGTTTTCTTTTGGACCGCCACCCAGGCTCAAAGGGATCATGAGATTATTCATGCTAGAAACTTCCGTGTGCAGCCACAAGCCATTATGGGCTCTGGCAAAGTTGACTAAGTCGTGCGAACTCTTACAGTGGTAGACTAGCAGATGTAGGGGATGTAGGTTGGTACGGTCTATCACGTCGTAAGGTGCTAGCGCTTCTGAAAGACTATGTCTCGGTCATCCGTTTCTCAAACACCCTGTAGTGCGAGAATCCCAACGAAGGCGATCGAGTCTTGTGGGGAAAAGTGCGCAAACCTCTGCAGAGTGTACAAACTAATCATGGTTAGCCGTGTCCCCGGTTGTAACGCCCCGGATTCGATGCGCCAGGTGTCTGCCAGTTATTCGCCGCCGTTGCCATGTCATTTGCTTGCGTGTTGCATTTTATCATGTCATCATGTGCATCTCATCTTGCATACGTGTTCGTCTCATGCATCCGAGCCTTTTCCCCGTTGTCCGTTTTGCAATCCGGCACTCCTATGTCACCCGGCGCCCCTTTTTGCCTCTTTTCATGTGCGGGTGTTAAACTTTCTCGGAATGGCCCGAGGTTTGCCAGGCGGCCTTGGTATAGCACCGGTAGACCGCCTGTCAAGTTTCGTGCCATTTGGAGGTCGTTTGTTACTCCAATGGTTAACCGGGTAACCGCAAAGGCCTCTTTGTGTTGCAGCCCAACACCCCTTCCTAAGTGGCCCAAAACCCAGCAAACTCCCCTCCATGCTCTCCGCAATTCGATCACGATCGCGTGGCCGAAAACCGCACCTCATTTGGACTCTCCTAGCTCCCTCTAACTATAAATATGCCCTCCCCCCGAAATTCGCGGTCTATTCCCCCCGAAACCCTAGTCCTCTTCCTCCCGCCGCCACCGGACACGTCCGGCCGCAGCCGGACATGTCCGCCCCGCCGCCGCAG
>NC_057804.1:123984232-123990917 GCF_018294505.1 Triticum aestivum
CCTTCGCCACCGGACGCCGCCGCGCCCGGCCCTGCGTCGTCGTCGCCGGAGCTCGGCCGGATCCGGCGAGATCCGGCCGGATCCGCCCGGTTCCTCCCCGGAGCTCCCTTCCCCGGCCATCTTCGAGTTCTCCGGCAAGCTCTCCGGCGAGATCCGCCGCCTGTTGACTTTCCCCCCGAGGTCCAAATCTGCTAAGTCCCAAATATTTTGCATTATCATGCCATGTTCATTGCATCATAACTCTGTGCATACTGCTCCATTTCTTGCGTGTAATATATCAAATTGTTCGCCTCGACAAGTACTTCATTTCATTCCATTGCATCATTTTCATTTGAGCTCATCTTAATGCCCGAAATGCTGTTGGAATAGTGCTATGTGCTGTTAATCTGCTAAAACTGTTATAAGATGCTCATTTGTCATTTTTCCCATGTTTGATGTGTGCATCCTATGAGGTTGATGTCTACATGTGTTTTGATCTATGCTATGCCATATTCACAGTGGTGCAACCCATGTATTTTTGTGAGTTGTGTATTGAGTGCATCGAGCTGGTTAAGTAGGGTACTTGCTGTTGCTGTTTTCCTGTCAGATTCTGTTATTTTGTGATGCCATGTTAACCTGCTGCTACTAGTCATTCTATGCATAATCTGGAGATGTTCACTAAGGATGTTTTGTTACACATGTCATGCTCTATCCATTCATGCCCCTGGTTGCATTTATAGACTGCTGTAACATGTTGTTATCTTGCTCCAAAGTTGCTAAATAATGTTGCTGTCAGCCTGATTAACATTAAGTTCAGTTTGGCCATGTGTTTTGCTAGTGATCCATGCACCCTATGAACTTGTTCTTGCCATTCTTAGCTTCATAAATATGTCTTCTTGCTGTTGGTTGCCTTGCCATGCCATGTATTGCTCTGTGGTGAGTGGTTCAAGCTCACCAACATGCCTACTTATTGTGGTTCCTGCCATGTATGAATCTGTCATATAACTTGCCATGTTTACATGGGTGCCATCATATCTTCTGATCCTTTTTGGCTCATGGTCAGTAAGGGACTTTTGTTCTATGAAATTAGTAGTATCATGCCATGCCTTTTTTTGCCATGATATGTTCCTGTAACATGTTCTTTGCTTGCTCTAAACATTGCAACCTGATGTTATTTCTGCTAAGTCTGAAACTGTTATTATTTGCATTCTTACCATGTCCTTTTGAGCATGTTCTAGTTGTGTCTGGAGTTAGCTCAGTGTTCATGTTTTGTTATGCTTTACCTGTACTTCATGCCCATGCCTTTTGTTTTCATATTGAGGTCCTGTAGCATATTGTTTTGGTGCTTGCAATATGCCTTCTTGTTGTTTTGGACAGATTGTTGCTATAACTTTTATAGAGTGTATGTGTTGAACCATTGCTCCGTTTTGAGTGTGCTCTATATGAAACTTGCTTGATTTTGCATGTAGTTTCATATTATCATGTTGCATCCTTGTTTTTAGATGTTTGCTTGATGTTCCTATGCATTTTGCATCAATGCCATGTTTAACTTGTTTTGCTCATATCTTCTAGGCCGTAGCTCCGAATCTAATGAACTTTATATGTAACTTGACTAGAATTTCGTGTAGATCATCTTGGTGCAACTTAACTTGCTGTTTAACAACTTCAACTTAATGGTTATTCAGTTCTGGACCCATTTCGAAATTTGCATATGAGGACTTACCGGAATTGTTACGTGTTGTTTCCGGCGTCATTTAAACTTGCCTTGATGTGTTGTTCTTGTTTGCATCATCTCTTGCCATGAGTAGCTTCATATAGCTTTGACATGCACCATGCTTGTTGTGCATCATGTATTGTCTATGTGTGGTGTGTTTACTATGTTGTGTGCTTCTTCTCGATAGTTCCCGTTTCGTTGCGATCGTGAGGATTCGTTCGTCTACGCTTGGTTCGTCTTCATGGCTTCATCTTCTTCATGGACTCGTTCTTCTTCCTTGTGGGGTTTCAGGCAAGATGACTGGTACCCTGGATCTCACTACTATCATTGCTATGCTAGTTGCTTCATTCTATCGCTTTGCTGCGCTACCTATCATTTGCTCTTCAAGCCTCCCAAATTGCCATGAACCTCTAACCTTTGACACCCTTCCTAGCAAACCATTGCTTGGCTATGTTACCGCTTTGCTCAGCCCTCTTATAGCGTTGTTAGTTGCAGGTGAAGTTGAAGATTGCTCCATGGTGGACAGGATTTTGGTTGGGATATCACAATATCTCTTATATTTATTAATGCATCTATATATTTGGTAAAGGGTGGAAGGCTCCGCCTTATGCCTGGTGTTTTGTTCCACTCTTGCCGCCCTAGTTTCCGTCATACCGGTGTTATGTTCCCGGATTTTGCGTTCCTAACGCGGTCGGGTGATTTATGGGACCCCCTTGACAATTCGCTTTGAATAGAACTCCTACAGCAAGGCCCAACCTTGGTTTTACCATTTGCCTCACCACCACCTACTTTTCCCTTGGGAGTAATTAACCCAAGGGTCATCTTATTTTAGCCCCCCCGGGCCAATGCTTGTCTAAGTGTTGGTCCAAACCGAGCGATGTCTGGCGCCCCCTGGGCAACTAGGGTCCATGCCAACCCGACGTCTTGCTCATCCGGTGTGCCCTGAGAATGAGATATGTGCAGCTCCTATCAGCATTTGTCAGCACAGCGGGAGGTCTTGCTGGTCTTGTTTTACCATTGTCGAAATGTCTTGTAAACCGAGATTCCGAGACTGATCGGGTCTTCCTGGGAGAAGGAATATCCTTTGTTGATCGCGAGAGCTTATCATGGGCTAAGTTGGGACACCCCTGTAGGGTTTAAACTTTTGAGAGCCGTGCCCGCGGTTATGTGGCAGATGGGAATTTGTTAATGTCCGGCTGTAGATAACTTGATACCAGATCCGAATTAAAACGCATCAACCGCATGTGTAGCCGTGATGGTCTCTTCTCGGCGGAGTCCGGGAAGTGAACACGGTTTCTGGGTTATGTTTGACGTAAGTAGGAGTTCAGGATCACTTCTTGATCATTGCTAGCTTCACGACCGTTCCGCTTGCTCTCTCCTCGCTCTTCTTTGCGTATGTTAGCCACCATATATGCTTAGTCGTTGCTGCAACCTCACCACTTTACCCCTTCCTTACCCATTAAGCTTTGCTAGTCTTGATACCCATGGTAATGGGATTGCTGAGTCCTCGTGGCTCACAGATTACTACAACAACAGTTGCAGGTACAGGTTATGCGATGGTCTTGACGCGAGAGTGATGTTTGCTTGTTTGGAGTTCTTCTTCTGCTTCGATCAGGGGATAGGTTCCAGGTCGGCAGCCTGGGCTAGCAGGGTGGATGTTGTTTGAGTTTCTGTTTGTGTTCCATCCGTAGTCGGATGTTGATCTCTTGTAAGATGATGTTGTATTCGGGTGACATTGTATGCCTTATGTATGTATCCCCATCTATTATGTAATGTTGATGTAATGATATCCACCTTGCAAAAGCGTTTCAATATGCGGGTCTATCCTTGGTGGGACCTTCGAGTTCCTTTTGGATAGGGTCGCATATTTGGCGTGACAAGTTGGTATCAGAGCCTCGACCGACCATAGGAGCCCCCCTTGATTGATCGTGTAGTTTGGCCGTTGTTGAGTCTAGAAGAAAACTATTTTCGGAGTCTAGTTATATCGGAGAGTAGGAATTCTTTTTACTCCTCATCCCCTTCGTCGCTCTGGTGAGGAATCTTGACGTAGGTGTTTTGAACTACCCCTCTTCCCCTTCAAATTTTTTTCTTTAGGATCACGTGGTTAGTTTTCGTTCGTTGTCCACCCTCTTTTGTCCGGTGCTTTTCTCGTCAAGTTGACTCGAGCCTCTTCATCTTTGCCAAGTTCAAACCTCAGTTGTTTCTTTTCCCACCCGCCCACCCCTTTTCATCTCGGAACCGGAGTCCATAATCGAGTATCCATCCTACTCATGCGAAGTCTTTTCTTTCTTTCCTCAATGATTTCAACCGGGGTTTTCCTCTTCAAGATATTCGTCGTTTTCCCCCTTCCAAGTTACTCTTGTTTGCCCGCCCTCCCACCCTCTTCTTCCCGGAGTTTGAGTCTCTTTCGACCATCTATTTCATTCGCGCGGAGCCTCTTCAGTCTTCCCTCAATTATTTCAACCGGTGAATTCTCATCTCGTTCGTCATTCTTCATCTCTTTTTCTTTTCCGGTGGATTCAATTCTAATTTTTGGGTTGATCACATTCTTTTCCTTGGATCAAGTGTTTTCCCTGCTCGTTCGCCTCTCGCCAGTTTATCATTCCGGAGTTTGGAAACATCTCGGGAGATTCGTCTGTGTTCCAATTAATTCGAGGTTGTCACCTCATTCAAATATTTCAATTGTTCCGGTACATCATCTATCTGTTCAACAATCCTTTTCAACGGTGTTTGCTTTTAGTGGGCCCTAACACACAGGTCTTTTCCCAGGATCTTACCTGACTCTTCTAATTCCCCCAGAGTCATTCATAATTCTTTTCAAGTGTGACGTAAGAATGAATTCCATCAGTCACAGGCCTTCCCCAAGATCGCTTTCAAATTCTTTTCATTGTTGGCTCAACCTTTTCGGTTTTCATTCTCTCGGAGTATCTCAGTAATTTTGATGGTGTTCCTCGTCATCATTTGAAGACTGAAGAAGAGTTTTTCCTCTAAATCTTGTCCGTTCTTCCGAAGATTCATGGTTCTAGCTTCATGTTATCCTCCCATATTATTCCATTTGTCAGATATTCTTTCTTACCCATCCGAAGTATGTCAGGTGTTGTTTTCCCATTTTCTTTTCGCCGGAGGCCATCATTCCAGTTATCATTCTCTACTTATCCCGGTGCTTCGCTCAAGTGTTCTTTATCAGCTCATGATCTCTTTGTTCTTTTGCATCTAAATCCCCTCTAGCATATTGGTTCTTCTAATTCTTCTTGGTGATTCATTCTCTTTCATCAGTCATTTCCGAATTCTTACGGTGGTTCGTTCAAGATTCTTTTTCCTTGATTATCATATTAATTCATTCATTCTTTTCAATCCTACCGGTGGTTCATGAAGACCTTTTCAAGTTTGCGATATGTCACTTCTCAATTCTTTTTCAAGAAGAATAAGTAGTATGCAAAAATCCATTGCTTGTCATCAATTTATTTGATGAAGGATAAGCATACAATAAATCTTATTCTTATTTAATCTAAGTGATTAATCCTTTTTCTTCGGAGTTTGTTCTTGAGGAATAAATTCTGGTTCCAAGTGTTTCATCTTTTCTTTTCCGGAGTTCAGTTTCCTCAGCCATTTCATAGGAACCCCCATCTAAATCATCGCAAGGCTCATCTTATTCTTTCATCATTCATTTTATCTCGTCATTCTTTTGTTACTGGAGTTCTTCACGGTGGCTTGTCATGATTTAGTTCATTCTTCAAGAGTTCATCAAGATTCCTGTTGGTGGAGTTCAAGTATCTTTCTTCTCGAGTCTCGAAGTGTAATTAATTTTCCGTATTTCTTTTGAAGTGGAGTTTTGCATTTCTTCGTTCTTCTCAGCTATCCAATCATTTCCGTTTGTGGTCGGCTATCACCTTATGATCTTGAGATGTTACCTATAAGTCCACAACAAGTTTATTCTTTTCGTTGTTGAATTTTCCCAACAACTCCGTTCAATCCTTTCTTCTAAAGATGCTTTCAATTTCATTCGTCGCACAAGTTGTCATATTCTTATCCGTTCTTTTCATTCAACTTTTTCAATTCTTTTCGGAGGTTTTGTGTCATGTCTTCATCAAGTAACATTCCGTCCTCTCAAGCTCGTGTTCTATTCCTCCATGTTCAGCCGAAGTGCTGCCTAAATCCTTTCAATCGTATTCGTTTCTTATCTCGTTCTAACCGGAGTGGTTTCATAGTCTATTTGATTCCATGAGCTTTCAATTCTCGTCATTCTCGTCGTTCCTCTCTTCTTCTCAAGTTCTCTTGACTCTTTGCTTCTTCTCTTGAGTTCTTGTTTCACCTCATCCCTTTTCCCTTCCGTCTCGGTCCTAAGATCTCGGGATGAGATCTCTTGTTAGTGGAGGAGAGTTGTAACGCCCCGGATTCGATGCGCCAGGTGTCTGCCAGTTATTCGCCACCGTTGCCATGTCATTTGCTTGCGTGTTGCATTTTATCATGTCATCATGTGCATCTCATCTTGCATACATGTTCGTCTCATGCATCTGAGCCTTTTCCCCGTTGTCCGTTTTGCAATCCGGCACTCCTATGTCACCCGGCGCCCCTTTTTGCCTCTTTTCATGTGCGGGTGTTAAACTTTCTCGGAATGGCCCGAGGTTTGCCAAGCGGCCTTGCTATAGCACCGGTAGACCGCCTGTCAAGTTTCGTGCCGTTTGGAGGTCGTTTGTTACTCCAACGGTTAACCGGGTAACCGCAAAGGCCTCTTTGTGTTGCATCCCAACACCCCTTCCAAAGTGGCCCAAAACCCAGCAAACTCCCCTGCATGCTCTCCGCCGTTCGATCACGATCGCGTGGCCGAAAACCGCACCTCATTTGGACTCTCCTAGCTCCCTCTAACTATAAATATGCCCTCCCCCCGAAATTCACGGTCTATTCCCCCCGAAACCCTAGTCCTCTTCCTCCCGCCGCCACCGGACACGTCTGTCCGCAGCCGGACATGTCTGCCCCGCCGCCGCAGCCAAC
>NC_057804.1:123991339-123993859 GCF_018294505.1 Triticum aestivum
GGACCCCGCGCCCGGCCCCATCGCCCTTCGCCACCAGACGCCGCCGCGCCCGGCCCCGCGTCGTCGTCGCCGGAGCTCGGCCGGATCTGGCGAGATCCGCCCGGATCCGCCCCGTTCCACCCCGGAGCTCCCTTCCCCGGCCATCTTCGAGTTCTCCGGCAAGCTCTCCGGCGAGATCCGCCGCCCGTTGACTTTCCCGCCGAGGTCCAAATCTGCTAAGTCCTGAATATTTTGCAATATCATGCCATGTTCATCGCATCATAACTCTGCGCATACTGCTCCGTTTCGTGCGTGTAATATGTCAAATTGTTCGCCTCGACGAGTACTTCATTTTCTTCCATTGCATCATTTTCATTTGAGCTCATATTGATGACCGAAATGCTTTTGGAAGAGTGCTATGTGCTGTTAATCTGCTGAAACTGTTATAACATGCTCATTTGTCATTTTTGCCATGTTTGATGTGTGCATCCTATGAGGTTGATGTCTACAAGTGTTTTGATCTATGCTATGCCATATTCACAGTGGTGCAACCCATGTATTTTTTTGAGTTGTGTAGTGAGTGCATCGAGCTGGTTAAGTAGGGTACTTGTTGTTGCTGTTTTCCTGTCAGATTCTGTTATTTTGTGATGCCATGTTAACCTGCTGCTACTAGTCATTCTATGCATAATCTGGAGATGTTCACTAAGGATGTTTTGTTATACATGTCATGCTCTCTCGATTCATGCCCCTGGTTGCATTTATAGACTGCTGTAACATGTTGTTATCTTGCTCCAAATTTGCTAAATAATGTTTCTGTCAGCCTGATTAACATTAAGTTCAGTTTTGGCCATGTGTTTTGCTAGTGATCCATGCACCCTATGAACTTGTTCTTGCCATGCTTAGCTTCATAAACATGTCTTCTTGCTGTTGGTTGCCTTGCCATGCCATGTATTGCTCTGTGGTGAGTGGTTCGAGCTCACCAACATGCCTACTTATTGTTGTTCTTGCCATGTATGAATCTGTCATATAACTTGCCATGTTTACATGGGTGCTATCATATCTTCTGATCCTTTTTGGCTCATGGTCAGTAAGGGACTTTTGTTTTATGCAATTAGTAGTATCATGCCATGCCTTTGTTTGCCATGATATGTTCCTATAACATGTTGTTTGCTTGCTCTAAACATTGCAACCTGATGTTATTTCTGCTAAGTCTGAAACTGTTATTATTTGCATTCTTACCATGTCCTTTTGAGCATGTTCTAGTTGTTTCCGGAGTTAGCTCAGTGTTCATGTTTTGTTATTCTTTACCTGTACTTAATGCCCATGCCTTTTGTTTTTATATTGAGGTGCTATAGCATATAGTTTTGGTGCTTGCAATATGCCTACTTGCTGTTTTGGACAGATTGTTACTATAACTTGTATAGAGTGTATGTGTTGAACCATTGCTCCGTTTTGAGTGTGCTCTATATGAAACTTGCTTGATTTTGCATGTAGTTTCATATTATCATGTTGCATCCTTGTTTTGAGGTGTTTGCTTGATGTTCCTATGCATTTTGCATCAATGTCATGTTTAACTTGTTTTGCTCATATCTTCTAGGTCGTAGCTCTGAATCTAATGAACTTTATATGTAACTTGACTAGAATTTCATGTAGATCATCTTGGTGCAACTTAACTTGCTGTTTAACAACTTCAACTTAATGGTTATTCAGTTCTGGACCCATTTCGAAATTTGCATATGAGGACTTACCGGAATTGTTACGTGTTGTTTCCGGCCTCATTTAAACTTGCCTTGATGTGTTGTTCTTGTTTGCATCATCTCTTGCCATGAGTAGCTTCATGTAGCTTTGACATGCACCATGCTTGTTGTGCATCATGTGTTGTCTATGTGTGGTGTGTTTACTATGTTGTGTGCTTCTTCTCGATAGTTCCCGTTTCGTTGCGATCGTGAGGATTCGTTCGTCTACGCTTGGTTCGTCTTCGTGGCTTCATCTTCTTCATGGACTCGTTCTTCTTCCTTGCGGGATTTCTGGCAAGATGACCGCTACCCTGGATCTCACTACTATCATTTCTATGCTAGTTGCTTCGTTCTATCGCTTTGCTGCGCTACCTATCATTTGCTCTTCAAGCCTCCCAAATTGCCATGAACCTCTAACCTTTGACACCCTTCCTAGCAAACCATTGCTTGGCTATGTTACAGCTTTGCTCAGCCCTCTTATAGCGTTGTTAGTTGCAGGTGAAGTTGAAGATTGCTCCATGTTGGACAAGATTTTGGTTGGGATATCACAATATCTCTTATATTTATTAATGCATCTATATATTTGGTAAAGGGTGGAAGGCTCGGCCTTATGCCTGGTGTTTTGTTCCACTCATGCCGCCATAGTTTCCGTCATACCGGTGTTATGTTCCTGGATTTTGCGTTCCTAACGCGGTCGGGTGATTTATGGGACCCCCTTGACAGTTTGCTTTGAATAAAACTCCTTCAGCAAGGCCCAAACTTGGTTTTACCATTTGCCTCACCACCACTTACTTTTCCCTTGGGA
>NC_057804.1:124296516-124302211 GCF_018294505.1 Triticum aestivum
CCCCCGTCGCTCTGGACGATCCCGCGCGTCGCCACGCCACCCCGACCCCTCTCGCACTCTCGCCCGGCCATGGCGCCACGGTGGCATGAGCCCAAGCCAGCCACTCCCGCGCGTGTCACCGTGTTCCTGGTGACGCCAGGAGGCCGTAGGAGCCCTCCGCTTCCACTGCCGTGCACCACAACGCCGCGGCCGCAAGTCGCCGAGCTCCGGCCGCCGCCGCGAGCTTTGCCCCGGTGAGCTCCGGCGCCCCCGCAGCCCCCCACCAGCTCCCCTTGTTGCGGACGACGACGGGCTACGCCCCGGTGGTCTTCGCGCGACCAAACGCCGCTTGTAGCGCAAGTCCGGCGAGTCGCCGCTGCGCTATTGGTCGCCGCCGGCCAGAACTCCGGCGAGCTGATGTGGCTCTGTTAATTAGGCACTAATCCCTACCTACTGACGCTGACCAGTGGGCCCCAGGGCTTAGTCAAAGCTAATCAGCCCAGGTTTGGCTCGGGGTTAACCCCAGTGTCACTGACGTGTGGACCCCACACGTCAGGTTTGACCCTGGACAGCCGCATTGACCGCTGATGTAGTGATGACGTCATGCTGGCGCAATAATATGATTTCTGGATTTAAATTAAATCAGGAAATTCCAGAAATTGATTTAAACTTCAAAAATTCATATCAATTCAACCGTAGCTCAGATTAAAATAATTTATATATGAAAAATTATCAGAAAAATACAATCTTTCCATCTGTACTAGTTTCATGCATGACAAACCAACTTATACATGCTGAATATGAGAAAACACATTATGGCATATATAAGAGACTTAATTTAGAATTGCATTTGAGCTTATGGTTCAAATGGACTTCAAATCAAATGATTACTAGTTGCATTAGCTCAAACAACATCACATCTTCATGCCATGTTCATGCATCATATTGTTGCATATGTTTGTGTATTGATTGCCGGCACCGTTCCTTCTCGATAGGTCCTGCTCCGGAGCTGTTCCAGAGTACCTGTCTGTGAAGCAGTGCCTCCTCTGTTGATTTACCAGGCAAGCAAACCCCCCTTGTTCATTCCGATACAATCCTAATCTCTCGCTCCTGCTCTCAGTTATTGCATTAGGACAACAATGATTCATCTGCTACTTCGTGCTGCGGTAGTTGAACCCATTCCTCTGCATGACCTGTCATTGCCACAGTAAATAGTTGAAACCCACTAGCATGTGTAGGAGTTGATTGAAGCCACTGATGTGTTCCTACCATGCTATGCCTGCTATTGCTTAGAGTTGTGTCAGGTCTGATTCATTGGGAATGAATTGGAGTGTTACGATATGTTCTGGTGCTGAGAGTTAAGTGTGTGAACACGATTTGGTAAAGGTAGCGGTGAGAGGCCATGTAGGAGTACATGGTGGGTTGTCTCACTGGAACCGTCCTTAAGCACTGAGTTCTATGTATGTTGTCCAATGACTCGATACTACCACACATTGGGCTCCGGGCGCTCCAAGCCCTCTCGACTTATTAACCAACTTGATCTCTGTCCAGGAGTCGCAACTAGTTTCTGGTGTTTGTAGGTAGTGTTAGTAGTCTACCAAGTGGCACCCGGCCAGGTGGGCTTGGGACAGACTAGGCACAAGTGGCACGGTGTACCAAGCGTAGATCCATCCGGCGAGGTGGGCTTGGGAACCCTGCACACATCGTTTGGGGCCGTGAGTGAAACCCCGGCCGGATCTCCTTGCGGATGGAACCCGAATAGGCGATAAACCTGGATTAGAGTCTTGTGTGGTTAGTCAGGTCGTGGCCGACACCCTCGTCAGGCTTCCGCTTGAAGGTTGCCGAGATACATGACGTGTACATGGCGGTAAGTGGCGAGAGCGTGTTTGAAGAAGTACACCCCTGCAGGGTTAACATGATCTATTCGAATAGCCGGGTCCGCGGTTATGGACTTCTTGGATGCCTACATGGTACATAGACAACTTGAAGTGGATACTATAAAATGCTCAAGACAAGTGTGAGTGCTATGGATGGCCTTCTCGTAGGGAGACGGGAATGAATCCATAGTAGTGTATTGTGTGGTGATTAGTGGACTCGTGTGCGCCATATCACCTCAAGAGTTTCTGGTAGTCGTAGAACAGGTTAGCCACAGAGTCAAAGCTGGCTTGCTGCAACTAAACCCCACATTACCCTTTTGATACAAATGCATGTATGATAGGATCTGATGTAAGTCTTGCTGAGTACCTTTGTACTCATGTTGCTTTATTTATGTTTTTGCAGCGGAGACTTCGGTCTTACTAGTGTTCTCTTGGACTTCGACTAGTAGCTAGTACCTCAGCTACGATCTTGATCGGACGTTGTAGATAGTCAGGCTTTCAGCCTTTTTCATTTATAGATGTCTGTACTCAGACATGTAATGCTTCCGTTTGTTGCTTGATTGCTCTGACTGTTGGGTCATGTGACCCCTGTTTGTAATAATGCTGTGATGGCTCTTCTGAGCCTTTATCTATATGAGTTGTTGAGTTATGCTGTGATGCCATGTTGTACAGCACATACTTGCATGTTATGCGTACGTGTAATGTGTATTGCTATGTGTGGGATCTGACTATCTAGTTGTTTATCCTTAGTAGTTCTCTCTTACCGGGAAATGTCTCCTAGTGCTTCCACCGAGCCCTGGTAGCTTGCTACTGCTCCGGAACACTTAGGCTGGCCGGCATGTGTCCTTCTTCGTTCCTGTGTCTGTCCCTTCGGGGAAATGTCACGCGATGAATACCGGAGTCCTGTTAGCCCGCTACAGCCCGGTTCACCGGAGTCCTGTTAGCCCAGTGCTACAGCCTGGATTCACTCGCTGATGACCGACACGTTCGATGCTGGGTCATGGATGCCTGTCCCTGTAAGTTAGTGCCGCTTTGGGTTTACGACTAGCCATGTCAGCCCGGGCTCCTTATCATATGGATGCTAGCGACACTGTCATATCCGTGTGCCAAAAGGCGCAAACGGTCCCGGGCAAAGGTAAGGCGACACCCGTGGGGATACCGTGCATGAGGCCGCAAAGTGATATGAGGTGCTACATGCTAGATCGATGTGGCATTGAGTCGGGGTCCTGACAAAA
Source organism: Triticum aestivum (assembly GCF_018294505.1). Lineage (NCBI taxonomy): Eukaryota > Viridiplantae > Streptophyta > Magnoliopsida > Poales > Poaceae > Triticum > Triticum aestivum. The sequence goes on from NC_057804.1 coordinate 124,299,608, forward strand.
ATAAAGATGACCCTTGGGTTAATTACTCCCAAGGGAAAGGTAGGTGGTGGTGAGGCAAATGGTAAAACCAAGGTTGGGCCTTGCTGGAGGAGTTTTATTCAAAGCGAACTGTCAGGGGGGTCCCATAAATCACCCGACTGCGTTAGGAACGCAAATTCCGAGAACATAACACCGGTATGACGGAAACTAGGGCGACAAGAGTGGAACAAAACACCAGGCATAAGGCCGATCCTTCCACCCTTTACCAAATATATAGATGCATTAATAATATAAGAGATATTGTGATATCCCAACCAAAATCCTGTCCACCATGGAGCAATCTTCAACTTCACCTGCAACTAGGAACGCTATAAGAGGGGCTGAACAAAGCGGTAACATAGCCGAGCAATGGTTCGCTAGGAAGGGTGTCAAAGGTTAGAGGTTCATGGCAATTTGGGGAGGCTTGACGAGCAAATGATAGGTAACGCAACATAGCGATAGAACGAAGCAACTAGCATAGCAATGATAGTAGTGAGATCCAGGGTAGCGGTCATCTTGCCTGACATCCCGCTAGGAAGAAGAACGAGTCCATGAAGGAGATGAAGCCACGAAGACGAACCACACGTAGACGAACGCATCCTCACGATCGCAACGAAACGGGAACTATCGAGAAGAAGCAAACAACATGGTAAACACACCACACATAGACAAGACATGATGCACAACAAGCATGATGCATGACAAGGCTACATGAAGCTACTCATGGCAAGAGATAATGCAAACAAGAACAACACATCAAAGCAAGTTTAAATGAGGCCGAAAACAACATATAACAATTCCGGTAACAACATATAACAATTCCGGTAAGTCCAGATCTGAATAAACAATATGTTCAAGTTGTTAAACAGTAAGTTAATATGCACCAAGATGATCTACATGAGATTCTAGTCAAGTTACATATAAAGTTCATTTAGTTCGGAGCTACGGCCTAGAAGATATGAGCAAAACAAGTTAAGCATGACATTGATGCAAAATGCAAACAAACATCAAGCAAACACCTTAAAACAAGGATGCAACATGATAATATGAAACTACATGCAAAATCAAGCAAGTTTCATATAGAGCACACTCAAAACGGAGCAACGGTGCAACACATGCACTCTATACAAGTCATAACAACAATCTGCCCAAAACAGCAACTAGGCATATTGCAAGCATCAAAACAATATGCTACAGCACCGCAACATAATAACAAAAGGCATGGGCATGAAGTACAGGTAAAGCATAACAAAACATGAACACTGAGCTATCTCCAGAAACAACTAGAACATGCTCAAAATGACATGGGAAGATTGCAAATAATAACAGTTTCAGACTTATCAGGAAATAACGTCAGGTTGCAATGTTTAGAGCTATCAAACAACACGTTACAGGAACTTATCATGGCAAACAAAGGCATGGCATGAATCTACTAATTGCATAGATTAAAAGTCCCTTACTGACCATGAGCCAAAAAGGATCAGAAAATATGATGGCACCCATGTAAACATGGCAAGTTATATGACAGATTCATACATGGCAGGAACAACAATATGTAGGCATGTTCGTGAGCTTGAATCACTCACCACAGAGCAATACATGGTACGGCAAGGAAACCAACAGTAAAAATACATGTTTATGAAGCTAAGCATGGCAAGATCAAGTTCATAGGGTGTATGGATCACTAGAAAAACACATGGCCAAAACTGAACTTCATGTTAACAGGTTGACAGCAACATCATTTAGCAACTTTGGAGCAAGATAACAACAAGCTACAGTAGTCTATAAATGCCACCAGGGGCATGAATGGATAGATCAGGACATGTATAACAAAACATCCTTAGTGAACATCTCCAGAATAATGCACGAAATGACTTGTAGCAGCAGGTTAACATAGCAACAAAATATAACAGAATCTGTCAGGAAAACAGCAACAGCAAGTACCCTCCTTAACAAGCTCGATGCACTCAGCACACAACTCACAAAAATACATGGTTGGCACCACTGGAAAGATGGCATGGAATAGATCAAAACACATGTAGAGCTCAACCTCATAGGATGCACACATCAAACATGGCAAAAATGACAAATGAGCATGTTATAACAGTTTCAGCAGATTAACATCAACATGCACTGTTCCAACAGCATTTCGGGCATCGAGATGAGCTCAAATGAAAATGATGCAATGGAACGAAATGAAGTACTCGTCGAGGCAAACAATTTGACTTATTATACGCACAAAACAGATCTACGGATGCAGAGATACAATGCGATGAACATGGCATGATAATGTTGAAATAATCGGGGACTTGGGCGTTTTCAGAGAGGGGGAATGTCAACCTCGTGCACGGACTTCGAGGACGACCGGAGACTCGCCGGAGACGGGGCCGGAGGTGGCCGGGGAGGCGCGGGGAGGTGGCCCCGGACCGGATCCAGCCGGATCCGGCCGGCGGCGGGCGCGGGAGGCGCACGGGGAGGCGCGAGCCGGCTCCCGGCGAGGAGGCGACGGCCGGAGGGACGCGGCGGCGCCGAGGCCGAGGGCGACGGCGGCGGCCGGCGGCGGCGACCGGGGCCGACCGAGGCGCG
>NC_057804.1:124302810-124469337 GCF_018294505.1 Triticum aestivum
CAGGCGGGGATTGGTCGGAGGGCGGCGCCGGACATGTCTGGCCGGGGACGGACATGTCCGGCGCGGCGCGGAGGGGAATTTGCTAGGGTTATGGTGGATTTGATCCGGAACTTCGGGGGAGGAGGGCATATTTATAGGTAGAGGGAGCTAGGAGAGTCCAAATGAGGTGCGGTTTTCGCCCACACGATCGTGATCGAACGACCGAGAGCATGGAGGGGAGTTAGATGGGTTTTGGGCCACTTTGGAAGGGGTGTTGGGCTGCAAACAAAAGAGGGCCTTTACGGTTACCCGGTTAACCGTTGGAGTACCAAACGACCTCTAAATGGCACGAACCTTGACAGGCGGTCTACCGGTGCTATACCAAGGCCGCTTGACAAACCTCGGTCCATTCCGAGAACGTTTAACACCCGCACACGAAAGGAGACAAAAGGGGAACGCCGGAGGACATAGGAGTGCCGGATTGCAAAACGGACAATGGGGAAAAGGCTCGGATGCATGAGACGAACACGTATGCAAAATGAAATGCACATGATGACATGATATGAAATGCAGATGATGACATGGCAAAGTGCAACACAAAAGCACATGACATGGCAACAATGGCGAATAACTGGCAGACACCTGGCGCATCGAAACCGGGGCGTTACAATGTTGTTGTAGATCAATGGCCCGTGCTACCGTTCCTTTGAATTTTAATGCGTTCCTAGAAAAAGCAAAGTTGAAAGATGATGGTAGCAACTACATGGACTGGGTCCGTAACTTGAGGATTATCCTCATTGCCTCATAGAAGAATTACGTCCTGGAAGCACCACTAGGTGTACCACCTGCGCCAACAACTGCAGACATTGTGAATGCTTGGCAGTCACGTGTTGATGACTACTCGGTAGTTCAGTGTGCCATGCTTTATGGCTTAGAATCGGGACTTCAAAGACGTTTTGAACGTCATGGAGCATATGAGATGTTCCAGGAGTTGAAGTTAATATTTCAAGCAAATGCCCGAGTTGAGAGATATGAAGTCTCCAACAAGTTCTATATCCACAAGATGGAGGAGAATAGTTCTGTCAGTGAACATATACTCAAAATGTCTGGGTACCATAACCACTTGACTCAGATGGGAGTTAATCTTCCTGATGATAGTGTCATTGACAGAGTTCTTCAATCACTGCCACCAAGCTATAAAGGCTTCGTGATGAACTATAATATGCAAGGGATGGAAAAGACAATTCCCGAGCTCTTGGCAATGCTGAAGGCTGGCGGAGGTAGAAATCAAGAAGGAGCATCAAGTGTTGATGGTTAACAAGACCACTAGTTTCAAGAAAAAGGACAAAGGTAAGAAGGGAACTTCAAGAAGAACGACAAGCAAGTTGCTGCTCAAGATAAGAAGCCCAAGTCTGGACCTAAGCCTAAAACTGAGTGCTTCTACTGCAAAGGGACTAGTCACTGGAAGCGGAACTGCCCCAAGTATTTGACGGATAAGAAGGATGGCAAAGTGAAAGGTATATTTGATATACATGTTATTGATGTGTACCTTAGTAATGCTCATAGTAGCTCCTAGGTATTTGATACTGGTTCTGTTGCTCATATTTGCAACTCGAAATAGGGGCTATAGATTAAATGAAGATTGCCTAAGGATGAGGTGACGATGCCCGTGGGAAATGGTTCCAAAGTCGATGTGATCGCCGTCAGCACGCTACCTCTACATCTACCTTCGTGATTAGTTTTAGACCTAAATAATTGTTATTTGGTGCCAGTGTTAAGCATGAACATTATATCTGGATCTTGTTTGATGCGAGATGGTTATTCATTTAAATCAGAGAATAATGGTTGTTCTATTTATATGAGTAATATCTTTTATGGTCATGCACCCTTGATGAGTGGTCTATTTTTGTTGAATCTCGATTGTAGTGATACACTATTCATAATATTGAAGCCAAAAGATGCAAAGTTAATAATGATAGTACAACTTATTTGTGGCACTGCCGTTTAGGTCATATTGGTATAAAGCGCATGAAGAAACTCCATGCCGATGGACTTTTGGAATCGCTTGATTATGAATCACTTGATACTTGCGAACCATGCCTCATGGGTAAGATGACTAAGACTCCGTTCTCCGGAACAATGGACCGAGCAACTGGCTTATTGGAAATAATACATACTGATGTGTGCGGTCCAATGAGTGTTGAGGCTCGCGGCGGGTATCATTACTTTCAGACCTTCACAGATGATTTGAGCAGATATGGGTATACCTACTTGATAAAACATAAGTCTGAAACATTTGAAAAGTTCAAAGAATTTCAGAGTGAAGTGGAAAATCATCGTAACAAGAAAATAAAGTTTCTACGATCTGATCGTGGAGGTGAATATTTGAGTTATGAGTTTGGTCTTCATTTGAAACAATGTGGAATAGTTTTGCAACTCACGCCACCTGGAACATCACAGCGTAATGGTGTGTCCGAACGTCGTAACCGTACTTTATTAGATATGGTGCAATCTACGATGTCTCTTACCGATTTACCACTATCGTTTTGGGGTTATGCTTTAGAGACGGATGCATTCACGTTAAATAGGGCACCATCCAAATCCGTTGAGACGACACCATATGAACTGTGGTTTGGCAAGAAACCTAAGCTATTATTTCTTAAAGTTTGGGGCTGGATGCTTATGTGAAAAAGCTTCAACCTGATAAGCTCGAACCCAAATCGGAGAAATGTGTCTTCATAGGATACCCAAAGGAGACTGTTGGGTACACCTTCTTTCACAGATCCGAAGGCAAGAAATCCGTTGCTAAGAATGGATCCTTTCTAGAGAAGGAGTTTCTCTCGAAAGAAGTGAGTGGGAGGAAAGTAGAACTTGATGAGGTAATTGTACCTTCTCCCGAATTGTAAAGTAGTTCATCACAAAAATCACTTCCAGTGATCCCTACACCAATTAGTGAGGAAGCTAATGATGATGATCATGAAACTTCAGATCAAGTTACTACCGAACCTTGTAGGTCAACCAGAGTATGATCCGCACCAGAGTGGTACGGTAATCCTATTCTGGAGGTCATGTTACTTGACCATGACGAACCTACAAACTATGAGGAAGCAATGATGAGCCCAGATTCTGCGAAATGGCTTGAGGCCATGAAATCTGAGATGGGATCCATGTATGAGAACAAAGTATGGAGGTGACAAAGAGCTTGTCGTAAATGGTTACGTCGATGCAAGCTTTGACACTGATCCGGATGACTCTAAGTCACAAACCAGATACATATTTATATTGAATGGTGGTTCTGTCAGTTGGTGCAGTTCCAAGCAGAGCGTCATGGCGGGATCTACGTGTGAAGCGGAGTACATAGCTGCTTCAGAAGCAGTAAATGAAGGAGTCTGGATGAAGGAGTTCATATCCAATCTAGGTGTAATACCTGGTGCATCGGGTCCAATGAAAATCTTTTGTGACAATACTGGAGCAATTCCCTTGGCGAAGGAATCCAGATTTCACAAGAGAACTAATCACATCAAGAGACGCTTCAATTCCATCCACGATCTAGTCAAGGAGGGAGACATAGAAGTTTGCAAAATACACACGGATCTGAATGTTGCAGACCTGTTGACTAAGCCTCTTCCACGAGCAAAACATGATCAGCACCAAGACTCCATGGGTGTTAGAATCATTACTATGTAATCTAGATTATTGAATCTAGTGCAAGTGGGAGACTGAAGGAAATATGCCCTAGAGGCAATAATAAAGTTATGATTTATCTCCTTATATCATGATAAATGTTTACTATTCATGCTAGAATTGTATTAACCAGAAACTTAGAATATGTGTGAATACATAGACAAAACAGAGTGTCCCTAGTATGCCTCTACTTGACTAGCTTGTTTGTCAAAGATGGTTATGTTTCCTGACCATAGACATGTGTTGTCATTTGATGAACGGGATCACATCATTAGGAGAATGATGTGATGGACAAGACCCATCCATTAGCTTAGCATTATGATCGTTTAGTTTTATTGCTATTTCTTTCTTCATGACTTATTAATGTTCCTCTGACTATGAGATTATGCAACTCCCGGATACCGGAGGAACACCTTGTGTGCTATCAAACGTCACAACGTAACTAGGTGATTATAAAGATGCTCTACAGGTGTCTCCGAAGGTGTTTGTTGAGTTGGCATAGATCGAGATTAGAATTTGTCACTCCGTGTATCGGAGAGGTATCTCTAGGCCCTCTCGGAAATGCACATCACTATAAGCCTTGCAAGCAATGTGACTAATGAGTTAGTTACGGGATTATGCATTACAGAACGAGTAAAGAGACTTGCCGGTAATGAGGTTGAACTAGGTATAGTGATACCGACGATCGAATCTCGGGCAAGTAACATACCGATGACAAAGGGAACAACATATGTTGTTACGCGGTTTGACCGATAAAGAACTTCGTAGAATATGTAGGAGCCAATATGAGCATCCAGGTTCCGCTATTGGTTATTGGCCAGAGATGTGTCTCGGTCATGTCTACATAGTTCTCGAACCCATAGGGTCCGCACGCTTAAGGTTCGATGATGATTTGTATTATGAGTTATGTGATTTGATGACCGAAGTTTGTTCAGAGTCCCGGATGAGATCACGGAAATGACGAGGAGTCTCGAAATGGTCGATAGGTAAAGATTGATATATTGGAAGGTTATATATGGACACCAGAATGGTTCCGATAAGGTTCGGGGATTTATCGGAGTACCGGGAGGCTATCGGAACCCCCCAGGAAAGTTATTGGGCCTAATGGGCCATAGTGGAGGAGAGGAGGCAGGCCAGAGGAGGTGGGGCGTGCCCCCCTTGCCCCAATCTGAATTGGACAAGGGAAGGGGGCGCGATCCCCCTCTTTCCTTCTCCCTCTCCCTTCTTTCCCCTTTCCCCCTCTTCGTTGGAAGGAAAAGGGGGGGGGGGCGAATCCTACTAGGTTTGGAGTCCTAGTAGGACTCCCCTTGAGGGAGTCCTGGATTACGGGGTCCTCGGTCGTCCGGGCTATGCAACGTCGGCCGGACTCATGGGCCGTGAAGATACAAGATGGAAGGCTTTCCCTCGTGTCCGGATGGGACTCTCCTTGGCGTGGAAGGCAAGCTTGGCGTGCGGATATGATGATTCCTTTCTCTGTAAACCGACTCTGTACAAACCCTATCCCCCTTCGGTGTCTATATAAACCAGAGGGTTTAGTCCGTAGAGGCAATCATAATCATACATGCTAGACATCTAGGGTTTAGCGACTATGATCTCGAGGTAGATCAACTCTTGTAACCCCTATACTCATCAAAGTCAATAAAGCAGGAAGTAGGGTATTACCTCCATCGAGAGGGCCTGAACCTAGGTAAACATTGTGCCCGCTGTCTCCTATTACCTTTGATCCTTAGACGCACAGTTCGGGACCCCCTAACCGGGATCTGCCGGTTTTGACACCGACATTGGTGCTTTCATTGAGAGTTCCACTGTGCCATCGTCGAAAGGCTCAATGGCTCCATCGATCTTCTACAACAACGCTGTCGGGAACAAGGTTTTTGCCCCCGGCCAGATCCTTCGTATTCAGCGGCTTCGCAATGCGTGCCAACTCGGTTGGCCACCTGGAGCAGATCGACAGCTACACCCCTGGTTACCAGATCAGTTTTGGAAATCTGAACTATGTCACTGATATCTGAGGAGAATTGATCTTCCAAGGGTTCGCGGCTCCAACCACCGCTCTGGCCTTAGATCCGGAGTGCGTCACCAGGTCCGAAGACGGGAGACTAGAGCCCGCCGGACTCTCTACGGCTGCAGAGTTCAACACAGGAGAATCGGAGGGAATAGTGTCACGAGCACTCATCATAAAGCCGGACTCTTTTCCAAACACTAGCCCTGGACCCTCGCAGCCCGCGTCAGGCGGGCTCGGCCAGGGAACTATGGTCCCCGCCCAAACCTCGCTCTTAAACGAGGCTCTGGACTTAATGCGTTTCCTCACCATCACAGAGGATCTGCTTCTGAATTGCGGCCAGCCCGGACTAGGGGCCGGAAATAGGGAACTTTACTTCCCACCCACCACCCACTTTATAGCCACCGTCGAGGACCTAACCGACATGCTCGAGTATGCCTTCGAAGACATCGACGGTATGGACGACGATGCCAGAGAGGAGCAGGCCCAAAACCCGCCGTTCACCGGATGCTGGACGGCCACCTCCTCGTACGACGTGTACATGGTGGATACACCTAAAGAAGGCGATGGCGATGAGGAGAAGGACCCAGTCGAGGATGAACCTCCTGAGATATCACCAAAGTGCCGACATCAGCGGTGACGCTCTAAATCGTGTCACGGAAAAGACAACAATACCGACACCGGGCACACTGATACTCTAGAGAACGCCGAAGACCAAGATGACCCCATCGAACCAACATCCGAACAGGACGATCAGGAGGACGGGCAGGTTGACCCTGGCGAACAAGCAGGGAACAAAGACTCGGAGGATAGCAACTATCTACCACTCTCTGAGGACGACGTGACCCTCGGCAACGAAGATTTTATCGTGCCAGAGGAACCCCTCGAACAAGAGCGCTTTAAGCGCCGGCTAATAGCCACGGCAAGAAGCGTAAAAGATAAGCAACAACAGCTTCAAGCTTACCAAGATCTGCTCAACGACAAATGGACTAATGTCCTGGCAACCAAAGAATATGACCTTGAACGCCCAACAAAGAGTTACCGAAGTGTAAGCTGCTACCCCAATTCGACGACGAGGCACTGGAGCCCATACCACCCGCGCATAATGCGGCTGATGGACCTGACCGACCACCACGTGGTCGGGACAGAACGACAATTCAAGCCGAACACCAGCCCGCGCCACCTCGCCGTAAAAGCAGAGAAACAACAGCTCGGGGATACACATATGACCTGCGATAGGACCTTGAAAATAGAGAAGGTCAGACAAGATCAATATACGGATCGCGGGGGCATGCCCCAGTGCGTGAGGACGGCTATCAAGCCTGGAGAGACAAGCACAACCACGCCCGGGATGAAAACCGCATGCGGACTTTATCCGAACTGCGTCGTGACATGGCCCGATACATAGGAGCCACACACCCCCTATGCTTCACCGATGAGGTAAAGGAGCACCTGTCCCCAGAAGGGTTTAAACCCGTAAACATTGAATCATATGATGGCACAACAGATCTCGTGGTCTGGATTGAAGATTTTCTTCTCCACATTCACATGGCACGCGGTGACGATCTACACGCCATCAAATACCCCCCCCCCCTAAAACTTAAGGGGCTAGCCAGGCACTGGTTAAACAGCCTCCCAGAAAAATCTAACGGAAGCTGGGAAGACTTGGAAGACGCCTTTAGAGACAACTTCCAGGGCACTTATATCCAGCCTCCGGACGCCGATGACTTAAGCCATATAGTCCAGCAGCCAGGAGAGTCGGCCAGGAAATTCTGGACCAGGTTCCTAATTAAAAAGAACCAAATTGTCGACTGTCCGGATGCCGAAGCCCTAGCGGCCTTTAAACTCAGCGTTAGCGACGAATGGCTTGCCCGACACCTTGGCCAAGAGAAGCCAAAGTCCATGGCAACCCTTACAGTACTCATGACCCACTTTTGGGCGGGCGAAGATAGATGGCTAGCCCGTAGCACTAACAGTACAAGCGAACCTGGCACATCCGAAGCCAGAAATAGCAGCGGCAGGCCTCGACGCAACAAACAAAAGCGTCGCAGCAATAATGACAATACCGAAGACATGGCGGTTAACGCCGGATTCAGCGACTCCAAGTCCCGTTAGCGGAAGAAGCCATTCAAAACAAACAGAGAGGGCTCATCCAGCTTGGATCAAATACTCGATCGAGACTGCCAGATTCACGACACCCCTGACAAGCCCGCAAATCACACCAACCAAAGTTGCTGGGTCTTTAAACAGGACGATAAGTTAAATACCGAACATAAGGAGAAATGGTCGCCCTGCGAGGACGATGACGAGGAGCCTCATCCACAGAAAACAAGGGGTCAGAAGAAATTTCCCCCAAAAGTCAAAACGGTGAATATGGTATACGTCACCCACATCTCCAAGCGGGAGCACAAACGCGCGCTAAGGGACGTCTACGCGATAGAGCCAGTCGCCCCTAAATTCAACCCATGGTCAGCCTGTCCGATCACCTTTGGTCGTAGAGATCATCCGACCAGTATCCGTCATGGAGGCTCAGCCGCACTAGTCCTCGACCCAATCATCGATGGATTCCCCCTTACGTGAGTCTTCATGGACGGCAGAAGTAGCCTTAACCTGCTCTACCAGGATACAGTCCGCAAGATGGGTATCAATCCGTCAAGGATCAAGCCCACCAAAACTACCTTTAAAGGAGTAATACCTGGCGTGGAGGCCCACTGCACAGGCTCAATCACATTGGAGGTCATCTTCGGTTAGCCGGACAACTTCTGAAGCGAAGACCTGATCTTCGACATCATCCCCTTCCGCAGCGGCTATCATGCATTGCTCGGACAAACCACGTTCGCTCGCTTCAATGTGGTCCCGCACTATGCTTACCTCAAACTCAAGATGCCCGGACCACGCGGGGTTATAACAGTCAATGGAAACATGGAGCGCTCCCTCCGTACTGAGGAGCACACCGCGGCCTTGGCAGCGGAAGTACAGGGCGGCCTTATCATGTCGAACACTACATTGGCGGCCAAGCCCCCGAACACTATTAAACGAGTCCGGACTACACAGCAGGGCGACGGCCTAGCTCGTCAGGAGCTCGATTAGCAATCCAGCCTCCATCTCAGCTCCAACCAAATTGCGGACCATGTGCCACGCGTGCATAACTACGCACTAAAGATACCATGGGCAAATATGGAGGCATCATAAAGATTTAGTCCACAATATGACTAGACCATATCCGGACACTTATATTTTCCTTTTTACTTTCCTTTTTATTTCTTCCAGGTTCCTTACAACCCATGTCACCTTTTCAACGGTGCCTAGGCCTCTTTTCGAGGCCTACCACGTCAACGCTGAGCGATAATCCTCTCGAAGGACAATACACCAAGGAGAAAAGTAGCACAAGAAGCATGGCAGGGTATCTAAAGGGTCTTTAAAGACCACCTCGTCCGTTTGCAGGACCTGCACGCAGCTTTCCCTTGTACTCGACATGTGAAATAGCCTTGTTGCTTACTGCACTAGTTGTACCAATACGTTTTGACGTATCAATAAGACTATAATGGAAACAACTTCTAGCCCAACCTATATGGCGTTGGCTTACCTCTTAATCTGTGTTTCCCTTCTCTTCTTTTTCCCGATTATCATGTACACCTCGGTATGACTTAAATCGCCAGGGGCTCCATTGAGCCACGTACATTTTCTAAAATACCAAACAAAGTCCGAACACTTTCACAGTGTAATCCGGTGTCTCGAATATAGCATTATATGCATCGGCTCCGAATCATGTCTTTGGTCAATAGTTGGGTTGCCCGGCTCCTGTGGTTACTATCTTATGTTCCACTTGTTCGGCTAAGGTAGTAAAGGGAGAACTACTGCGATTGTGTTTCTGGTTCATGCGGACAAACACCTCAGTACAGAAAGCCGAAAAGTGACTGTCATGATGCGGTGAGAGCTGGTCAGCTACTCGCCGACTATGTATAAATCTCTTGCGATTTTTTTCCGCATTACGCGATAGGCCGGCCTTAACCCGGCTGGACACGCATAGCACCCAAGTTTGGATAATCGAACAATACCAAGGGCTGCGCCTATTATAAAATTCCTATGGCTAAGTGAGGGCGATAAAGCCACATAGTCCGATTGCCTGGTTCGCCGCACTAACACCTCCTTCACGGACCAAATTGCTGGGTCAAGTGTGTTTTGGTGCTATCCTGAACACCCCCGTACTACCTACGTGGGGGCCGAAGTCGACGACTGACCAACTCTCAGATATCGTAAATGGCTGCACAGGAGGAGATATTTCAAAGTAAAACAGGCAATATATGATACATAAGCCTTGTTTCATAATACAGGATCGGACAACATAGATACATTCATTCAAATATGATGTCCTTTAAGAACTGGCCCTCTACTATGTGGGATCCTTCCATGACATCATCGAAATACCGCTCCGGTGTGCGATGCTCTTTGCCTGCAGGCGGTCCCTCGATCACGAGCTTGACGGCGTTCATCTTCGTCCACTGCACCTTGACGCGGGCAAAGGCCATCCGCGCACCTTCGATGCAGGCCGGTCGCTTCACGGCGTCAAGTCGGGGACATGCATTGATCAGCTGTTCATAGACCGATTATAAAATCCTTCATAGCCAGCTCTGCCATCCTATGCAGTTCGATCAGCTGTTTCAGCTGATCGCTAAGGGGCATTGGACGCTCTGGCGCAAGGTATTGCGACCAGAACAGTTTCTCCGTTGAGCTCCCCTCCTCGGCTCGGAAGAACTCCGGAGCATCAGCAACACTCCGGGGCAGATCCGCAAACACTCCTGGAGAACTCCAAACCCGGGTCAGTAAGATGTATTTCTCCCACACAAATCTGCTCTGCATATTAAAGGCCTTACCAGCCGCAATTTTCTTCGCCCCTGGATCTCTCGGCAGGCATCTTGGGCTTCGGTCCGGGTCTCCTGAGCACTCTGGAGGGCCTTAGCAACTTCAGATTTTTGATCCGAAACTTGGTGCTCTAAGGACTCACATTTGCTTATAGCATCCTTAAGCTCTTGCTGGACTTCGGACACCCCTTGACTCATGTTTTAGGTGGGCGGCTCATTCCTCCTCTACCTCTTTCTTGGCCTCGGCCAGTGCGCTCTTGAGGGTCTCGACCTCAGGCGCGTCAGCTATGAGCAAAGTTATAACACTCATTAAGCTGGCATATTATTGCCGATATTGTTTTTCGAAGCATTTTTTGGTATCACATACCTTGCTTTTCCGCTAACTTCTGCCTCAGCTCAGATGCTTCGGCGGCATGGGTAGCCGATGCCTGCATCGCAGCCTATTTGGTTCAAATAGATATGCATGTTAATACCCTGTATGAGTCATTAGATCCTCTGTTCGGCCTTTCTTCATGAACACCGAACAGAGTCTCAGGGGCTACTATCTATACACATATTTTTTTCTTATGTAGCCAAATGGCATTATAATACATACCTCAAAACCTCTTAAAAGGCTAGTGTAGGCCTCGTTCAATCCGCGTTTGGCAGACCGAACTCTTTCAACCACCGTACCCATAAGGGCACGATGTTCTTCTACAATGATGGCGCACTGAAGCGCTTCCACCTGAGTATCCGGCGCTTCCGGATTGACGGAGGTCACTGGCGGAATTTTTGCACCTCCTTCTTTTGAAGGAGGCTACTCACCAGATTCCGGAGCCATATGGGTCACCGGAATAATATTTGGTTGGGGGCCGAAATGGGCATGGCCCCCGTCGTCAGTCTCCATGGGGGTCGATTCCCCCATGTTGCCGGTAGCAGGGATATCGCCCTCTGGCTCCGCTGTGGCGGCTCCCCACATCTCTCCCTGGCCCGGATGGGTCTTTCGGGACAACACTTCAGCATTATCCGTAGCATTGGGGGAGGAGGCCGACGGAGGCGACCCGCTATTCATCACGTTCGGATCCCGCGAATTCTCCAAAGATGAGGATTGCTGAGGGAGGACGTGGGCCAGACTGCAGCACGAGATCCAGTAAATTAAAATCACAAGGCAGAGGGGCGGATAGATATATAAGCATAAGTGCCTTTGGGGGTACTTACGATCCGACCAGGGGCTTCGGCCTGGGGCACCACTCATCGGCGTCCGATCCGGAGTCATCTGTGAGGGAGATTCTCCCTTTCTTAGACGCCTCCGCCTCCAGATCTGCGGAAGCCCCCTCTTCTTCTCCCCCCCCCTTAGGGGGACAGTTACTCTCTTCCTCCTCCCCTTTGTCTTCGTCAAGGGAGGAGTGAGTCTCAGTGTCTTCGGACACTACGTCCGACGCACCTCTACGGCAGAGGCCGCTTTTGGCCTCCTTGCCCCTCTTCTTGGCCTTCTTTTCCGGCGCCTGATATGGCGCCGGAACCAGCATCCTCGTTAATAGAGGAATGGTTGGGTCTTCGAGCAGTGGACCGAAGAGTGAATCCGCTCCGCCTTCTTCATCCAGCCCTGTGAGAGGAATGGAAATCCCAAGCATACCTCTTGGATTTACAACTAATAAAGTTATCGTAAAAACTGACGGGAGATGTTGTGTGGGTGCAGTCGAGGCCGAGGTTGTCGGTCGTTTTCGGCCACGTCTTTTTGGTCTTGAACAACAGCTTCCACATGTCTTCGTGCTTTTAGCCGAAGAACCACTGCAGGGTCCCGGGTCCGGCCGGGTCGAACCCCACATGTGCTGAGTCCGGCTTTGGCAGGGGAGAATCCGACGAAAGAGCATTACCTGGATCACGCTGGCAAGACTTGTATTCTTGTCCACCATATTCTTGATGCACTTCTACAGCATCGTCACCTCGTCCGACGACACCCAGTCCAGACCTTTATTGAGCCAGGATGTAAGCCGCATTGGAGGCCCAGACTTGTACTTGGGGGAGGCAGCCCATGTGGAGTCGCGGGGTTTCGTGACATAGAACCACTCCTGCTGCCACCCCTTCACAGTCTTCACAAAGGTGCCTTTGGGCCAAGTGACGTTGGGGAGCTTGCTCACCATGGTGCCGCCGCACTCCGTGTGTTGACCATCCACCACTTTTGGCTTCACATTGAAGACCTTGAGCCATAGGCCGAAGTGGAGAGGTATGCGGAGGAATGCCTCACACACGGCGATGAATGCTGAAATATTGATGAAGGAATTGGGAGCTAGATCATGGAAATCTAGCCCGTAGTAAAACATAAGGCCGCGGACGGACGGATGAAGGGTAAACCCTAGTCCGCAAAGGAAATGGGGAATAAAAACTACCCTCTCGTGGGGCTCCGGAGTAGGGGCGATTTGTTTCTTGGCCGGAAGCCGGTGGGCGATCTCCTTGGCTAAGTACCCCGCTTCCCGAAGCTCCTTGATGTTCCCCTCCACTGGTGCGCGTCGGTCCTAAACAAATGGTTTTACCCCTTTCCGCGATGACATTTGGAACCGTCGCCAAGTGAGTGTGGGCGATAGGGGGTCCTTCCCACACGACCCATAAAACTGTCGGGGATAGGGAGCCTTGATGCATATAGTTGTCCCTATATAATCGTTTCTGATATCTCGAATATCCCAAATGCTTCATCCTTGCTACTCGTTTGTGCTCGCATTGCCATTGTAGTCAGAGTTTTGTGGTTCTGCCTAAAACCAGGCAGATTCTAGGCACGGGAGCTTTCCAAGCTGATTCTAGGCAGAATCCAGACATGGGAGATTTACGATGCCTGGCACATCACAAACAGTTCATGATTATAAACCGTGTACGATAGGTAGACAATCACACACATTTAGTTTTCCCGCACCATATGTGATAGTGTCTGACATCACACACGCTTTGTGAACGGCAACTGTGTGCATGCTTGCACAGACCTCTCTATGAACCATCTCGGATTATGGTGTATATCACAAACGTTTGTGTTTTACCAACCGTGTGTGCTGTAATGACCTGCACAACGTAATTTCACCCTAATTTAATTGCTGCTATTTAAAATTGTACCTAATTTAAACTTGAAAGTAGGCTATAGCTTTATTCATATCCATCAGGTTCAAACAACCAATGCATTATTTGATTCACAGGTACATATGTTTAAGAATTACAGAAGCACCAAATAAAGAATGATGTACTAGGGTTCTATACTTGTACTATTATAGATGGTAAAGAAAGAGGTGACAGACATTCTAGTTGCTGAACAAGGTGAAGCAGAATGGCCCTATTTTGCTCTCCTGGATGCAGAAGGCATGCATGACTCTAGTCCAACCCCTTGTGATGGCCAGCCGCCAATCATGTAGTTTGAGAGGTAATCTTGAGTAAACTGCTTCAGGATCCACTGCAAAAGAAAAAAGATTCAGATATTATCATCTAACACAACTCATTACGGGCAGGAAAAAGAAGGCTACAAGGTTCTTACTTACCATCCTGCAGTTCAATGTTGTCTTGCATAAAGTGTAAACAAATAGTTTGATTGACATCTTTTGACCCATTTTACTAACAATCTTTATCAGTTTCCTCACTTGATGCTGGTTCATGAATATCTCATTGCCCCATGCGTAGAAAGGGTCGAAGTGTGGATCTTTGGCAATGATATATGTGCCTAAAAGCACCAAGTTAATATTAGAAGCTAAACAACAATTGAAAAATGATGTAGTACAACATTCCATCCATCCCATTATATAAGATTTTATTACATGTATATCTAGACATCATCAGAACATTAAGGTAACACTCTTCCTTGTTGCTATGTAGCCTGGGATTGCATATTTAGTCATTCAGTACAATGCATGTTGCTAAACAACAATTGAAAACTGAAAAGGCATTTTAACTGCAATATCCTTAACAACAACCAAATATCGTAATTCACAGTGGTATTCTTGAAACTGTTATTGATGAAATTGAACTGCACAGCAAATAGTTGCACATATAGAGCATCACATTGTGAAGAACTGAAATAAACAAGTCATCACGACATCTCTAGGCGATCCATAAAAAGTTAAAGGACTAAAACCCTTAGTGGATATTTATATACTCCAGCAATTTTTGGCCTTTTCTAGTCGATCCCCTAAACTTCAATTTGATCAAGTTCAAAGCAGGTTCAACCGAAACTAGCATGCATTCAAACATAAACATAGATAGTTTTGCATAACCTAACATAAAACATAAATTTTAACTAAGCTAAACTACTTTCGGTCGAAGTAGAGGTCGAGCCAATCCTTCCTCGTCATGTACGATGTGCCGCGAGCCGGGTCCGGGCCAGTACCGTCATCGGGGTCGTTGCGGAAGGCACTCCTCCACTCGTCGACATCAATCTCCTCGTCCTGGGCGCCCACCTTGACGCCCTCTGCACTGCCGTCATTGCCGCCTTCGACCTCGTCATCAGAGGAGAGCGCGATAACCTCGCCGCCCTCCGTGTCGCCGTCCTCGCCACCTTCGGCCTCGTCATCGGAGGAGAGCGCGATACCCTCGCCACCCTCCGCACTGGCAAAGATCGCCCGCTCCGCCTCCACGAGCTCCAGGTGCTGCCGGCGGAGCTCTTGCATGTAGGCCTCGGCGGCGGCCTCGGCCTCGAGACGCTCCCATGCCTCGCGGTCCTCCCGCTCCATAGCCGAGATCACCACCCCTGGCTCTGGCGGAACGAGGTGGACCGGACGTGTGCCGAAGGGGAAATTGAGCCTAGCTGCCGCGCCGTGGTAGCGGACCTGCCAGCGGTCGTACTCCATGGCCGCGAGCTCGGCCGTGTGGAAGCTACCGAGCCATCGGCGGGTGTGGGTCTCTCGATCTTTAATCTCGGCGACCCACGTCCCCCACTGCTGCTGCCAGACCCCGAGGTAGGACTTCGTCGGCTGCCGAGTTCAGAGGAGGACGGTGAAGTCCTCGAACCGGTGTAGGGGCGTGGCGGCGAGCGGATCGGGGGAACGGCGACGGTGGATCGGGCCCGCGGAGGACGACGGGGACACCTCGGTGGCCACCTCGCCGGCGTCGGGCGAAAAGGCCGCGATAAACCTCTTTTTGGCCATTGGCTACTCGAGCTCCCCGGCACACAGGCAGAGGTTGAGGATGGGCGCCGGCGATGGCGTTGACCTACCAATGGTTTCGAGGGTTCTGTGTGTCTGTGTGAGCGGAGGTTGTGTTTGAGGAAATACTGCGGCAACTGAAAATTTTACTAGGCGGGAGTAACAAGGCAGGGCTACTGAAAATTTGGATCAAGGGCGAGCAGATATTTTTGAGATTGCGAGGGATGCAGAGGCTGGAGTAAAATGCCAGGCCTACTGAAAATTTGAATCAAGGGACTGAAGTAGAGAGGGATGCAGAGGCCGGAGTTTTGGGGGAGCAAGCTAGTGTGCTTGACACGCCAGCTGTGGACTGTAGTCGACGCACCTTCTCACGTAAGCCATAGGCGTACTATACACCAACGGTGCTCCAAGATATTTTGTACTACATTTCACATGGTTGGTGAGAATAAACTGTGTGGGATCTACTTGATTTGAATTACAAAATGGGGTCACAGCAGCAATGGACGGTGTTTGAATTGCTAGACCTTTTATCTGCAGTGAACATGCAACTGTATGTGTGTCGTAAAAGAATTGGAATTATTCAGGGTTCGTTTGGACATTTCATACATTAAACTGGTTTTCTAGCCATTTCAGGTGCACAATTCAAAATTAAACTACATGCACATGCTCCGGTGCATACAAATTGGTTGAAAAATCAGATCTGTGTCCTTCAGTGCATGCTCAGGTCCCATGGAAGAAATGGGAATGAATTTTTCGGGGTTCGTTTGGCCTTTTTTATACATTAACTGGGTTTTCTAGGCATTTTATGTGCATAATTCAAATTTGAACTACAAGCACATGCTCCAATGCACTAAAGTTGGTTGCAAAATCACATGTGTGTCCTTGGGTGAATTTCTAGGTCCCATTCAAGAGATGGGAATGAATTTCAAACACCAGGGCACCGTTGATTGCCGGCAAAACGTTGAGATACCTTGTTTTTAAATTCTAGTAAATCCAAAACTCATCTGAAATTCATGAAACTTGGCATGCTATCATGGAGCGGCATCAACATGCCGTGGTGAAAATTTTGTTCCATTTGGGGTAGGTTTGGGTATAAGCTTCTCACAAATTAGAGCTTCTCACAACAAGCATGATGGTTTCGATAGGGAACGTACCACCTTTGGGGACGAGACGATATCCGTTGCCTCTTCTTGCTTTCAAATTTTTTCTAGTGTCAACATAGAACAACAGGAGTGTTGTGTTCAATCTTGGATTTTTTTCGGGGTTCGTTTGGCCTTTTTTATACATTAACTGGTTTTCTAGGCATTTTATGTGCATAATTCAAATTTGAACTACAAGCACATGCTCCAATGCACCAAAGTTGGTTGAAAAATCACATGTGTGTCCTTGGGTGAATTTCTAGGTCCCATGCAAGAGATGGGAATGAATAAACACCAGGGCACTGTTGATTGCCGGCAAAACGTTGAGATGCCTGTTTTTTACATTCTAGTAAATCCAAAACTCGTCTGAAATTCATGAAACTTGGCATGCTATCATGGAGCGGCATCAACATTCCGTGGTGAAAATTTTGTCCCATTTGGGGAAGGTTTGGGTGCAAGCTTCTCACAAATCAGAGCTTCTCACAACAAGCATGATGGTTTCGATAGGGAACGTACCACCTTTGGGGACGAGACGATATCCGTTGCCTCTTATTCTTTCAATTTTTTTTCTAGTGTCAACATAGAACAATAGGAGTGTTGTGTTCAATCCTGGAATTTTCCGGGGTTCTTTTGGCCTTTTTATACATTAACTGGGTTTTCTAGGCATTTTATGTGCATAATTCAAATTTGAACTACAAGCACATACTCCAATGCACCAAAATTGGTTGAAAAATCACATGTGTGTCCTTGGGTGAATTTCTAGGTCCCATGCAAGAGATGGGAATGAAATTCAAACACCATGGCACTGTTGATTACCGTCAAAACATTGAGATGCCTGGTTTTAAATTCTAGTAAATCCAAAACTCCTCTGAAATTCATGAAACTTGGCATGCTATCATGGAGCGGCATCAACATGACGTGGTGATTTTTTTCCCATTTGGGGCAGGTTCGGGTATAAGATTCTCACAAACCAGAGCTTCTCACAACAAGCATGATGGTTTCGATAGGGAACGTACCACTTTGGTGATGGGACGATATCCGTTGCCTCTTATTGCTTTCAAAAAATTTCTTGTGTCAACACAGAAGAACAGGAGTGTTGTGTTCAATCTTGGAATTTTTCGGGGTTCGTTTGGCCTTTTTATACATTAACTGGGTTTTCTAGGCATTTTATGTGCATAATTCAAATTTGAACTACAATCACATGCTCCAATGCACTAAAGTTGGTTGAAAAATCACATGTGTGTCCTTGGGTGAATTTCTTGGTCCCATGCAAGAGATGGGAATTCAAACACCAGGGCATTGTTGATTGCCGGCAAAACATTGATATGCCAGGTTTTTAAATTCTAGTAAATCCAAAACTTGTCTGAAATTCATGAAACTTGGCATGCTATCATGGAGCGGCATCAACATGCCATGGTGAAAAATTTGTCCCGTTTGGGGCAGGTTCGGGTATATGCTTCTCACAAACCAGAGCTTCTCACAACAAGCATGATGGTTTCGATAGGGAACGTCCCACCTTTGGGGACGGAACGATATCAATTGCCTCTTATTGCTTTCAAATATTTTCTAGTGTCAACATAGAACAACAGGAGTGTTTTGTCAATTTTTGTGATTTTTCGGGGTTCGTTTGGACATTTTTATGCATTAACTGGGCTTTCTAGGCATTTTATGTGCATAATTCAAATTTGAACTACAAGCACATGCTCCAATGCACCAAGTGTAGGATCGAAAGTATGTCTAGAGGGGGGGGGTGATTAGACTACTTGACCAAATAAAAATCTAGCCTTTTCCCAATTTTAATTCTTGGCAGATTTTAGCAACTTAGCACAAGTCAAGCAATCAACCTACACATGCAATTCTAAGAGTATAGCAGCAGAATGTAAAACAATTGCACATGAAGGTAAAGGGAGGAGTTTTAGGGAGCAAACGCAATGTAGACACGGAGATTTTTTATCCGTGGTTCGAATAGGTGGTGCTATCGTACATCCACATTGATGGAGACTTCAACCCACAAAGGGTATGGTTGCGCGAGTCCACGGAGGGCTCCACCCACAAAGGGTCCACGAAGAAGCAACCTTGTCTATCCCACCATGGCCATCGCCCACGAAGGACTTGCCTCACTAGGGTAGATCTTCACGAAGTAGGCGATCTCCTTGCCCGTACAAACTCCTTGGTTAAACTCCACAATCTTGACGGAGGCTCCCAAGTGACACCTAACCAATCTAGGAGACACCACTCCCCAAAAGGTAATAGATGGTGTGTTGATGATGAACTCCTTGCTCTTGTGCTTGAAATGATAGTCTCCCCAACACTCAACTCTCTCTCACAAGATTTGGATTTGTTGGAAAGAAGATTTAAGTGGAAAGAAACTTGGGGAAGGCTAGAGATCAAGATTTATGTGGTTGGAATGGAATATCTTGACCTCAACACAAGTGTAGGTGGTTCTCTCTCAGAAAATGTATGCTGGAAGTGTAGGCATGTTCTGATGGCTCTCTCCACGAATGAAGAGTGGTTGGAGGGGTATATATAGCCTCCACACATAATCTAACCTTACACACATTTTACCAAACTCGGTGGGACCGAATAGTGAAACTCGGTCAGACCGATTTAGTTCAAAATGTGAACGTTAGGCTTTTCGGTGGGACCGACATGTCAACTCAGTGGGACCGATTTCATTAGGGTTAGGGCATAACGTAATCTCAGTGAGACCGATTACACAAACTCGGTGTGACCGATTTTGGTAATAAGCTAACCAGAGAGTTGGTCAGGCAAACTCGGTGGGACCGATCCACTCATTTTGGTTTGGCCGAAACGTTATGAAGGGGAAACCGAGAGTTAGCATTGCAATCTCGGTGGGACCGATCTCTCATCTCGGTTGGACCGAAACGTTACAAAGGGAAACAGAGAGATTGCAATCCCATCTCGGTGAGACCGAGATCCCTATCTGTGAGATCGAAGTGACTAGGGTTTGTGGCAGTGGCTATGTCAAGTGAACTCGGTGGCGCCGGATAGAAGGTTTCGGTGTTGCCGAGTTTGACTTTTGGTTTGGGACATAAGTGGATATGAGAAAGTGGTTGAGGGTTTTGGAGCATATCACTAAGCATTTTGAGCAAGAAACCCATTAAGCAACACCTCACCCCCTTTTAATAGTATTGGCTTTTCCTATGGACTCAATGTGATCTTGGATTACTAAAAGTAAAATGTAGAGTCTTGTGCCTTGAGCTTGAGCCAATCTTTTGTCCTTATCATTTTGAGGGGTCCACATTCCTAATCCACGCCATGCCAATCATTGAACTTTCCTGACATATTTATCTTGAAATCGCATTAGTTCAATGAGCTATATGTTGTTAGTAATTACCAAAACCACCCAGGGATAGTTGCACTTTCAATCTCCCCCTTTTTGGTAATTTATGACAACATATAGATCAAAGCTTCGACTAGTGATAATAAGATTTAAATACATCGTCGCTTTGAGAAGTATGTGATAAGCAAGAGCTCCCCCTAAATTTGTGCATTATTTAGAATTTGCTTTTAAATGCAAATGCACAATCGATTAGGATCATGGGTTACTCTTCCATGTCACATACATCTTGGTGGAGCGCTCAAACTGATATAAATTAAAGCATGCACTCATCACCAAGCAAAGTGAATGATCATATAGGAAATATAAGAGATAGTATCATCCAAGCAATCATTAAAGTAGCATATGACCAAACACATGATCATACAAGTATCTCACATAAGGACATAAAGTATTTAAACAAGCACACAGGTTCAAACCAAAAGCAAGAGAGATAAAAAGCAACACTCTCTCTCGAAGCCTATGATCTATGCATATTTCTCCCCCTTTGGAACAAGTTACCAAAAAGTTAAAAAAATGCATAGGCTATGCGTCTCTCAGGCTTGGTCTTCGGGAGGTGGTGTAGAGAGAACTCCAAGGACGAAGGCATCAGTCGATGTAGCTGGAGCTGGTGGAGTGGCTGCTGGAGGTGGCACTGAAGCTGTAGCTGCTGGTGCTGATGCTATAGCTCTAGTATCTGGTGTAGGCACTGCAGCAGACCTCATACCTCTAGGCACTCACTGAAAAGCATCAGTAGTAGCCTTCCCCTTCTTCTCTTCTGCTTCCTCCTGAAGTTGCTCAACTGCTGTCTGCATCTTAGTTACCTTTAGATCAAGATAATAGAATTTTTGTTCAATGATCCTCTCCAAACTCTCCTGATTTTGAGTCAGGGTGGCCAATCCCTTCTCAATCCTCAAAGTTGATTGGATTAGATATGCCAGCTGATCTTGCTTGCTCTTCAGGAAAACTTGAGATGCCTCTTCAGCACTTGGCATCTTGGCAGCTTTCTCAGCCTTAGCTTTGGCTCTCTTCTCCTGTGCTTACACTGATGATGGTTCATTCTCAGTCATTACAACCTTGTTGTCTTCAAATTCAGGATATAAGGGTAAGTGCTCCTTGTCCAACAAATAAGTGCCTACGCCCATCTTTGAGTTGATGAGATCCTGAATGTGTGGAGCATACCCACAACTTCTCTTCTGGTCAGCTGCTGTCCTCTTGATTGTCTCTACAATCAAACTCATAACCTTGAACTTCTGAGGGACATCAAAGATATGCAGCAAGTTGATTGAATGCACTCTGATCATCTTGTGATATCCTGACTTGGGTAGCCAAGTGTGCCTATGGATTGTGTTGATGGTAGGCAGACCAGACAATAGATAGTGTACAGATCCAAGCTTATGTGTCTCGAAAGCTTTATCTGGGATCTCCTTGTACATATTTGCCATAGAGTTGTGGTCTTTCTTCTTCTTGGCATACACATCCAAGTCATCCACATGTTCTTCTGGGGCATTTATCAGCTTGGCCCATTCTTCAACAGTGGATTGGTACCTAGTACCTTCTGACATCCAAACTATCCTCCCATCTGTATAGAAATGAGTAGTGGAGTAGAATTGCATTATAAGCTCATCGTTCCATTTTGTGAGTTTCTGTCCAACAAACTCATCAACTTCACGAGCTTTGAAGCTGTCATATACACCTGTGTAATGATCTTCTTTCTTCTTGATGTATTCCCAGTTGATCCATCTCATGTCACATACCATTGGCTTCTTATCAAGCAAAATGGTCTCATAGAAATCTTGTTGTTCTTTAGTGTGGAATCTATAGTCAACTGCAATCCTCCTCCTCACAGCATAGGGATCAGACTGTCTCCACAATCTTAGTGCTGCATCCTTTCTGATGTTCATGTCCTCTGCCACTGGATGAGCATCATTGTGGTCAGGGATCTTGGGCTTTAACTTCCTCAAAACAAGAGATTCATCATCTTCTTCTTCATCTTGAGGCACTGGGCCTTGTTCTTTTCTTCAGCAGGAATGTTCCTGGTGCTCCTCTTGGGCTTACTGGGCTTCTGAGCTGGGTCCTTAGGAGCAAACTTGGGCTTTGATGGAGCAGCCCCTGACTTTATAGCATCTCCCATAAGCTTCTGAGCTTTGGATGCTGGTGCAGCATCCTCGTCCTCTTCCTCTTCTTCTTCTTCAGAAGATGGGTCTCTCATCATGGAGGGCTTGCCAATGACTCTGGAAATAGTTTTCTTGACACTCTCCTTCCTTTTCTTGCCATCTCCAGCTTCTTTGGGTTCAAGAGTGAACTCCATTGTTGATTTTGAAGCTTCAGCAGTTGAGGCTCTGACTTTTGACATGGGAACTCTTCTTGCTAGAGCCTTTGTTTTCATCCCTGGCTTAGTTGCAGCTGCTGTGCCATATTCCTTCTTTAGCACTTTCTTTCTTGAGGTGGCTTCATCCTCAACAGCCACATAATCCTCATCCTCAGATTCTGAGGTTCTCTTCTTCCTAGTTCTAGTGGCTTCCTTTGGCAAGTTGCTAGGTGTGATCCTGCTGCCATCATCAGAAGTGCTTGAGGGATCAAAATTGTCGGATTTCGGGTTCCGGCAGACCCTTGAGGTTCGAACACTGGGGTGCGCACGGAGATTCAACCCTCTACCGGCTCGTTCCTCGCCGAATCGCTAGGACCTAAAACTACCAAACTGAACAGCACAAGAGACACAAGATTTATACTGGTTCAAGCCACCATTGTGGTGTAATACCCTACTCCAGTGTGTGGTGTGGTGGATCGCCTCTTGGGCTTGATGATGAACAATACAAGGCAGAACAGCCTCGCGAGGGTCTGTTCTTGGCTGGTGCGACAAACTGTTGGGAGGAGTTCGATCGCTCTATCTACTGGTTTCTTGGTGAGGATCCCGATTGCTAGGTCAGGTCCAGCTGCTTCTACCCTGGGGGTGGCTAGTCCTATTCATAGGCAAAGGCCCTGGGCCTCTTTCCCAAATATTGAGCGGGAAGGGCGCCAACAATTGGCCATTTTGAAGGGGAACAGGGGGTACACTTATCCTAACTAAAGTTGGTCCTCACTTGTCAAAGGCTCTGGTGGTGACGCCGGCTTGGGCTCCACAATGACTTCCTTCCTGCCCTTGGGCTGGTCTTGGTCTTGTTGCATCGAAATGGATGCCTTTTCTTGATGCTCTCGCCTGCGCTTGCCTCCTTTGCACCAAAGAGGAAAGGAGGACACTGCGCGGGCTAGCGCCCGACTGGGGCCCTTGGTCGTCATGGCTTGCGTCATGGGCACCTCGCGAGGTACCCCGCCTTGAACTCTCCGCCTCCTCATGAGCCAGCCTGACGAGGCCGTGCCTGAGGAAGGCTTGGCCCCTCGCGAGGGTCTTGAGCTTGTGTTGATGAAGATGGGTTGTGCTGGGCCTCCTTTGAGCCACGCCGCAGGCCGCAGGCAGGCAAGTCTGGGGACCCCCGTTCCCAGAAAACCGACAGTAGCCCCCAGGCCCACAGCACGCCCGAACTTGGCCGAGCAGAGAGGCGAAAGGGCAAGTGCGAAGTGTCGGATGCCCTAACAGCCTGCGGCCTTGGGCGCTGTGTGGCAGTCGATTGGTCGGGGGCGACTCCGCTTCCCCACGACGCCTTGGTAACCGCACGGATTCGACAAGTCCCTGCATGCAGAGCGGGTCATGATTACCTGCGATCGTGGAGGTCGACGGTTGGCCTTCGTCGGCTATAAGTACGGAACAGCATGCGTCCTTCCAGCCTATCCCCCTTGCTTCTCCTTCTTCTCCATGGCTCCACCAAGGAAGTTTTCGGCCGCAGAGAAAGGAAAAGCCCGCCAGGTCGAGTCTTCCTCTCCCCCGCCCAAACGCGGTCATGGTCGCCCTTGCAAGCATCCTGTGGCCTCCACGGCGGCCCCTCGCAATCGCAGAGGTGGCTCTCTGCACGGCGATGAGCGGCTGGCCATGGTCGGCGGGCGTGCTCCGGCCGTGCGACCCCCGAGGCCGCGCCTCCATACTGCGGAGGTGCTGCCGGAGTTCATTTTGTGGGTGGTGGAGCCGACCGGCACCCGACTTCTGATCTCTCGCTTCCTCCTGGGTGAGCTTCCAGCTGGCGCCTTGGGCGGCCTCTGGCTCCAGGCGGATGGCTGCTGCAGCCGAGCCTCGTGGGCTTCGCTGGAGGTCTCCGCTGCAGGGAACCTGGCCCTGACCCGCGGCTGGCAGACGTTTGCTCGCGCGCATGGTCTCCGTCGCCGGTGCTCTCTGCACTTCAAGTTCGACGGCGACGCCACCCTCTACGTGAGGGTGTTTGGGGAAGATGGTCGCCGTGTGGTGTGCTGCCCTGAAGACGACGACCGCGGCTGGGGACTCAGCCCCGGCGAGGATGGAGAGGGCAGCGCGCGGGCGGCTGGCGACGCCCGTGACTCCTCAAGCTTCACTAGCTCTTCTTCGGGTAGCGACCCTTCTAGCAGCGGCCGCAGCCAGCCTCCACGCCGTCGCGCCTGCTTGGAGGGTGGCAGTGGGTCTGCTCGTCGTCGCGCCCCGGTGAAGCGCGAGAGGGAGTCTGCCTGAGCTCCGGAGGCGGCTCGAGCCTTCCAAGAGGGTCGGCGCGGGACGTGCTTCGCCTGCTTTTGTTCTTTCCTTTCTTTTCTCCTGCGCAAAAAGACAGCAATGTGTGGCCCCGTGGGGGCGCGTTTGGGTTAACGTCGTCAATCATCGTACTGTTTTTCTGTTATCCCGATATTGTTCCTTTCTGTTGTGTGCCCATTCACAAGTAATCCCTAGCTTCAGCCGCGGGGGCGACCGACCCAGGCCCCGTATTCGCGTCGCGGTGGCCGTGAGGCACGGTCCGAAGGGGTGCTCCAGTAGTGGACCCAGGCCGTGAAAACTTGAGCGATAGGGGCAGGAACGCTCGCGAGGGCTCCCAGGCTTCCGCCTCGTGAGCCCCCGTGCAAGAGAAATCAACGCAGAAGAGCGAAAAAAAGGTCGAAGAACCACAGGTCAAAAGGCGGCGACAGTTTCGATAAAAAACTCCAAATGGGAACGAACTAGCCAACTGCAGAAAGCAAATGAAAAAGCCGCGTCCGGCACCTAGTCTAGTCTTCGACGTCTTCTCACCAGCGCGGAGCTAAGTGCTGCCACTGGGCGTGGGAGGGAGCCCCAGGGCCTAAGGTCGGCACCCTTGAGACTCCGGGGCGTGTACATCCCCAACTCATTATTACGTGAGAGTGTCACGGGCGGCGAGCTTCACAGGCGTTGGCCTTCTTCACAGGCTCCGGGCCTTTCTTCAGGGAGGCAAGCTTCACGGGCGTTGGCCCTCTTCACAGGCTCCGGGCCTTTTCCAAAACGCGACAGCTTCACAGGCGTTCGCCTTCTTCACAGGCTCCGGGCCTTTTCCCAGAAGATGAGATTCACAGGCATTTGCCTTCTTCACAGGCTCTGGGCCTTTTCCAAAAAGATGAGCTTCACAGGCATTTGCCTTCTTCACAGGCTCTGGGCCTTTTCCAAAAAGATGAGCTTCACAGGCATTTGCCTTCTTCATAGGCTCTGGGCCTTTTCCAAAAAGATGAGCTTCACAGGCATTTGCCTTCTTCACAGGCTCTGGGCCTTTTCAGGGGTAAAACCTCCGGAGGTGCTGGATGTTCCACGTGTTCTGTACAGGTACTCCTTCCCGAGTCTCCAAGTGCACGGAGCCGGGCCTGGAAACATGAACAATCTTGAACGGGCGCTCCCACATAGGAGAGAGCTTATGCAGTCCCTCCCTGGAGAGGACCCGCCGGAGCACAAGGTCCCCTACCTCAAGAGTTCTGGGGCGGATGTTGCGGCAGTGGTATCGCCAGAGCGCCTACTGGTACCTTGCCGCTCGCAGCGCAGCTTCTCAACGACGCTCCTCCCCCAGCACGAGGTCCGTCCCCCGCATGGCGTCCTGCAGCATCTCATCGAATGCTAGGACCCGCGCGGATCGACGCCTGACCTCGTGAGGGAGGACCGCTTCGGCTCCGTAGACCAGGAAGAAGGAGGTCTCCCCAGTCAGCTTGGTCGCGGTTGTGCGGATGGACCACAACACGGACTGAAGCTCGTCATACCAGCCTCTGCCGCAGGCCTCCAGTTTCTTCTTGAATGTCCTGGTCTTGAGGCCCCTCAAGACTTCTGCATTGGCCCGCTCGGCCTGGCCGTTGCTTCAAGGGTGTGCCACCGAAGCGTAGCATATATGCGTTCCAAGGTTAGCACAATATGTTTTGAAAAGGTTACTGGTGAACTGTGAACCGTTGTCAGTGATGATGCGGTTCGGCACTCCGAACCGCCTCATGATGCCCTTGATAAACTTGACTGCAGAACCAGCAGGGATGGTGCAGACGGCCTCGACTTCGGCCCACTTGGTGAACTTGTCCACGGCAACGTAGAGGTAGCGATAGCCCCCTGGCGCCCGAGGAAAAGGGCCCAGGATATCCAGCCCCCAGACCATGAATGGCCATGTGAGGGGTATGGTTTGCAGACCTCCTGCCAGCTGATGGATCTGCTTGGCATGGAATTGGCAGGCCTCGCAAGCCTTCACAAGTTCAACAGCGTCATTGAGCGTAGTGGGCCAATAGAAACCGCTGCAGAACGCCTTACCGACGAGGGTCCGCGACGACGAATGATGCCCACAGTCTCCACCGTGTATATCTGCCAGCAGTTCCTTCCCTTTTTCCCTGGTGATGCAACGCAGGGCCACATCGTTCGGTCGTTTCCGGTAGAGCTCTCCATCCATGATGCAGTATGCTGTGGCTTGCCGCGCCACACGCTCTGCCTCCTCCTCCTTCTCCGGCAAGGTCCCTCGCGTTAAGTAGCTCCTGAGCTCTGTGATCCAGCACCCCTCCTGAGGCTCCATCGTCAGGAGCAGGCGTGCTCCTAAGGCCGGGCCACAGGCTGGGGCTCCCGAGGCAGGTGGCTGAGGAAGCTCCGCCCGAGGCTGTGCTGTGCTTGACAACGGTGGCAGGGCTGAAGGCTTGAAGAGCCGTTCCTCAAAGACGCCCGGCTCCTGGGGCAACCGCCTGGAGGCTCGTTTGGCAAAGTCGTCAGCCTCTTGATTAGTGCCGCGTGGCACATGCTGTAGCTCCAACCCCCAGAACTGCTTCTCCATCCTGCGGACCTCCGCAAGGTAGGCCTCCATGTGCTCATCTCTTGTCTCGTATACCTTGTTGGAGAAAATGACAAGGAGCTGCGAATCGCCCTTGATAGTAAGACGCTTCACTCCCAGGGCAGCGACGGCCTTCAGGCCCGCTATCAATCCCTCATACTCTGCTATATTGTGTTGGGGAACGTAGTAATTTCAAAAAATTTCCTACGCACACGCAAGATCATGGTGATGATATAGAAACGAGAGGGGAGAGTGTTCGTCCACGTACCCTCGTAGACCGTAAGCGGAAGCGTTAGCACAATGCGGTTGATGTAGTCGTACGTCTTCATGATCCAACCGATCCAAGCACCGAACGTACGGGGCCTCTGAGTTCAGCACACGTTCAGCTCGATGACGATCTCCGGCCCTCCGATCTAGCAAAGGCTCCGGAGATGAGTTCCGTCAGCACAACGGCGTGGTGACGATGATGATGTTCTACCAGCGCAGGGCTTCGCCTAAACTCCACGACGATATGACCGAGGTGGAATATGGTGGAAGGGGGCACCACACACGGCTAAGGAACGATCCGTAGATCAACTTTTGTGTCTTTGGGGTGCCCCCCACCCCCGTATATAAAGGAGCCAGGGGGGAGGAGGCGGCCGGCCTAGAGGGCGCGCCAAGGGGGGGAGTCCTACTCCCACCGGGAGTAGGACTCCCTCTTTCCTAGTAGGATTAGGAGAAGGGGGGAAAGAGGAGGAAGAGGAGAAGGAAAGGGGGGCGCCGCCCCCCTTCCCTTGTCCTATTCGGACTAGGAGGGGGAGGGGCGCGCGGCCCCCTCCTGGCTCCTGCCCTCTTCTCCCTCATGGCCCATGTAGGCCCATTAACCCCCCGGGGGGTTCCGGTAACCTCCCGGTACTCCGGTAAAATGCCGATTTCACCTGGAACCATTCTGATGTCCAAACATAGGCTTCCAATATATCAATTTTTATGTCTCGACCATTCCGAGACTCCTCGTCATGTCCGTGATCACATCCGGGACTCTGAACAAACTTCGGTACATCAAAACTTATAAACTCATAATAAAACTGTCATCGAAACGTTAGTGCGGACCCTATGGGTTCGAGAACTATGTAGACATGGCCTAAAACCATTCTCGGTCAATAACCAATAGCGGGACCTGGATGCCCATATTGGTTCCTACATATTCTACGAAGATCTTTATCGGTCAAACCGCATAACAACATACGTTGTTCCCTTTGTCATCGGTATGTTACTTGCCCGAGATTTGATCGTCGATATCCAATACCTAGTTCAATCTCGTTACCGGCAAGTCTCTTTACTCGTTCTGTAATACGTCATCTCATAACTAACTCATTAGTTATAATGCTTGTAAGGCTTAAGTGATGAGTATTACCAAGAGGGCCCAGAGATACCTCTCCGACAATCGGAGTGACAAAACCTAATCTCGAAATACGCCAACTCAACATATACCTTCGGAGACGCCTGTAGTACTCCTTTATAATCACCCAGTTACGTTGTGACGTTTGGTAGTACCCAAAGTGTTCCTCCGGTAAACGGGAGTTGCATAATTCTCATAGTTACAGGAACATGTATAAGTCATGAAGAAAGCAATAGCAGAATACTAAACGATCAAGTGCTAAGCTAACGGGATGGGTCATGTCAATCACATCATTCTCCTAATGATGTGATCCCATTAATCAAATGACAACACATGTCTATGGTCAGGAAACATAACCATCTTTGATTAATGAGCTAGTCAAATAGAGGCATACTAGTGACTATATGTTTGTCTATGTATTCACACATGTATCATGTTTCCGGTTAATACAATTCTAGCATGAATAATAAACATTTATCATGATATGAGGAAATAAATAATAACTTTATTATTGCGTCTAGGGCATATTTCCTTCAGTCTCCCACTTGCGCTAGAGTCAATAATCTAGATTACATAGTAATGGTTCTAACACCCATGGAGTCTTGGTGCTGATCATGTTTTGCTCGTGAGAGAGGCTTAGTCAACGGGTCTACAACATTCAGATCCGTATGTATCTTGCAAATCTCTGTGTCTCCCACTTGGACTTGGTCCCGAATGGAATTGAAGCATCTCTTGATGTGCTTGGTCCTCTTGTGAAACCTGGATTCCTTTGCCAAGGCAATTGCACCAGTATTGTCACAGAGGATCTTCATTGGTCCCGATGCACTAGGTATGGCACCTAGATCGGAAATGAACTCCTTCATCCAGACTCCTTCATTCGCTGCTTCAGAAGCAGCTATGTACTCTGCTTCACATGTAGATCCCGCCACGACGCTTTGTTTAGAACTGCACCAACTTACAGCTCCACCGTTTAATATAAACACGTATCCGGTTTGCGATTTAGAATCGTTCGGATCAGTGTCAAAGCTTGCATTGACGTAACCTTTTACGACTAGCTCTTTGTCACCGAAACATATCCTTAGTCCTTTTCAGGTATTTCAGGATGTTCTTGACCGCTGTCCAGTGATCCACTCCTGGATTACTTTGGTACCTTCCTGCCAAGCTTATTGCTAAGCATACGTCAGGTCTGGCACACAACATTGCATACATGATAGAGCCTATGGCTGAAGCATAGGGAACATCTTTCATTTTCTCTCTATCTTCTGCTGTGGTCGGGCATTGAGTTTGACTCAACTTCACACCTTGTAGCACAGGCAAGAATCCTTTCTTTGCCTGATCCATTTTGAACTTTTTCAAAATTTTGTCAAGGTATGTGCTTTGTGAAAGTCCTATTAAGTGTCTTGATCTATCTCTATAGATCTTGATGCCCAATATATAAGCAGCTTCACCGAGGTCTTTCACTGAAAAACTTTTATTCAAGTATCCCTTTATGCTATCCAGAAATTCTATATCATTTCCAATTAACAATATGTCATCTACATATAAAACTAGAAATGCTACAGAGCTCCCACTCACTTTCTTGTCAATACAGGCTTCTCCAAAAGTCTGTATAAAACCATATGCTTTGATCACACTATCAAAGCGTTTATTCCAACTCCGAGATGCTTGCACCAGTCCATAAATGGAACGCTGGAGCTTGCACACTTTGTTAGCACCTTTTGGATCAACAAAACCTTCCGGCTGCATCATATACAACTCTTCTTCTAGAAATCCATTCAAGAATGCAGTCTTGACATCCATTTGCCAAATTTCATAATCATGAAATGCAGCAATAGCTAACATGATTCGGACAGACTTAAGCATCGCTACGGGTGAGAAAGTCTCATCGTAGTCAACCCCTTGAACTTGTCGAAAACCTTTTGCAATAAGTCGAGCTTTATAGACAGTTACATTACCATCAGCGTCAGTCTTCTTCTTAAAGATCCATTTATTCTCAATAGCTTGCCGATCATCAGGCAAGTCAACCAAAGTCCATACTTTGTTTTCATACATGGATCCCATCTCAGATTTCATGGCCTCTAGCCATTTTGCGGAATCTGGGCTCATCATCGCTTCCTCATAGTTCGTAGGTTCATCATGGTCAAGTAACATGACTTCCAGAATAGGATTAATGTACCACTCTGGTGCGGATCTTACTCTGGTAGACCTACGAGGTTCTGTAGAAACTTGATCTGAAGTTTCATGATCAATATCATTAGCTTCCTCACTGATTGGTGTAGTTGTCACAGGAACCGGTTCTTGTGATGAACTACTTTCCAATAAGGGAGTAGATACAGTTATCTCGTCAAGTTATACTTTCCTCCCACTCACTTCTTTCGAGAGAAACTCCTTCTCTAGAAAGGATCCGAATTTACCAACGAAAATCTTGCCCTCAGATCTCTGATAGAAGGTGTACCCAATAGTCTCCTTTGGGTATCCTATGAAGACACATTTCTCCGATTTGGGTTCGAGCTTATCTGGTTGAAGTTTCTTCACATAAGCATCGCAGCCCCAAACTTTAAGAAACGACAACTTTGGTTTCTTGCCAAACCATAGTTCATAAGGCGTCGTCTCAACGGATTTTGATGGTGCCCTATTTAATGTGAATGCGGCCGTCTCTAAAGCATAACCCCAAAATGATAGCGGTAAATCAGTAAGAGACATCATAGATCGCACCATATCAAGTAAAGTACGATTACGACGTTCGGACACACCATTTCATTGTGGTGTTCCAGGTGGCGTGAGTTGCGAGACTATCCCACATTGTTTCAAGTGTAGACCAAACTCGTAACTCAAATATTCTCCTCCACGATCAGATTGTAGAAACTTTATTTTCTTGTTACGATGATTTTTCACTTCACTCTGAAATTCTTTGAACTTTTCAAATGTTTCAGACTTGTGTTTCATTAAGTAGATATACCCATATCTGCTCAAGCCATCTGTGAAGGTGAGAAAATAACGATATCCGCCACGAGCCTCAACATTCATTGGACCACATACATCTGTATGTATGATTTCCAACAAATCTGTTGCTCTCTCCATAATACCGGAGAACGACGTTTTAGTCATCTTGCCCATAAGGCACGGTTCTCAAGTACCAAGTGATTCATAATCAAGTGATTCCAAAAGCCCATCAGTATGGAGTTTCTTCATGCGCTTTACACCGATATGACCTAAACGGCAGTGCCACAAATAAGTTGCACTATCATTATCAACTCTGCATCTTTTGGTTTCAACACTATGAATATGTGTATCACTACTATCGAGATTCAATAAAAATAGACCACTCTTCAAGGGTGCATGACCATAAAAGATATTACTCATATAAATAGAACAACCATTATTCTCCGATTTAAATGAATAACCGTCTCACATCAAACAAGATCCAGATATAATGTTCATGCTCAACGCTGGCACCAAATAACAATTATTTAGGTCTAATACTAATCCCGATGGTAGATGTAGAGGTAGCGTGCCGACCGCGATCACATCGACTTTGGAACCATTTCCCACGCGCATCGTCACCTCGTCCTTAGCTAATCTTCGCTTAATCCGTAGTCCCTGTTTCGAGTTGCAAATATTAGCAACAGAACCAGTATCAAATACCCAGGTGCTACTGCGAGCATTAGTAAGGTACACATCAATAACATGTATATCACATATACCTTTCTTCACTTTGCCATCCTTCTTATCCGCCAAATACTTGGGGCAGTTCCGCTTCCAGTGTCCAGTCTGTTTGCAGTAGAAGCACTTAGTTTCAGGCTTAGGTCCAGACTTGGGTTTCTTCTCTTGAGCAGCAACTTGCTTGCCATTCTTTTTGAAGTCCCCCTTCTTCTTCCCTTTGCCCTTCTTCTTGAAACTAGTGGTCTTGTTAACCATTAACACTTGATGCTCCTTCTTGATTTCTACCTCCGCGGATTTTAGCATCGCGAAGAGCTCAGGAATAGTCTTGTTCATCCCTTGCATATTATAGTTCATCACAAAGCTCTTGTATCTTGGTGGAAGTGATTGGAGAATTCTGTCAATGACACTATCATCAGGAAGATTAACTCCCAGTTGAATCAAGTGATTATTATACCCAGACATTTTGAGTATGTGTTCACTGACAGAACTATTCTCCTCCATCTTGTAGCTATAGAACTTATTGGAGACTTCATATCTCTCAATCCGGGCATTTGCTTGAAATATTAACTTCAACTCCTGGAACATCTCATATGCTCATTGATGTTCAAAACGTCGTTGAAGGCCCGGTTCTAAGCCGTAAAGCATGGCACACTGAACTATAGAGTAGTCATCAGCTTTGCTCTGCCAGACATTCTTAACATCGTCAGTTGCATCAGCAGCAGGACTGGTACCCAGCGGTGCTTCCAGGACATAACTTTTCCGTGCAGCAATGAGGATAATCCTTAGGTTATGGACCCAGTCCGTGTAATTGCTACCATCATCTTTTAACTTTGCTTTCTCAAGGAACGCATTAAAATTCAACGTAACAACATCACGAGCCATCTATCTACAAACTAACATAGACAAGCAAGATACTATCAGGTACTAAGTTCATGATAAATTTAAGTTCAATTAATCATATTACTTAAGAACTCCCACTTAGACAGACATCTCTCTAGTCATCTAAGTGATCACGTGATCCAAATCAACCAAACCATGTCCGATCATCACGTGAGATGGAGTAGTTTCAATGGTGAAAATCGCTATCTTGATCATATCTACTATATGATTCACGCTCGACCTTTCGGTCTCCGTGTTCCTAGGCCATATCTGTATATGCTAGGCTCGTCAAGTATAACCTGAGTATTCCGCGTGTGCAACTGTTTTGCACCCGTTGTATTTGAACGTAGAGCCTATCACACCCGATCATCACGTGGTGTCTCAGCATGAAGAACTTTCGCAACGGTGCATACTCAGGGAGAACACTTCTTGATAATTAGTGAGAGATCATCTTAAAATGCTACCGTCAATCAAAGCAAGATAAGATGCATAAAGGATAAACATCACATGCAATCAATATAAGTGATATGATATGGCCATCATCATCTTGTGCTTGTGATCTCCATCTTCGAAGCACCATCATGATCACCATCGTCACCGGCGCGACACCTTGATCTCCATCGTAGCATCGTTGTCGTTACGCCATCTATTGCTTCTACGACTATCGCTACCGCTTAGTGATAAAGTAAAGCAATTACAGGGCGTTTGCATTTCATACAATAAAGCGACAACCATATGGCTCCTGCCAGTTGCCGATAACTTCGGTTACAAAACATGATCATCTCATACAATAAAATATAGCATCACGTCTTGACCATATCACATCACAACATGCCCTGCAAAAACAAGTTAGACGTCCTCTACTTTGTTGTTGCAAATTATACGTGGCTGCTACGGGCTTAGCAAGAACCGTTCTTACCTACGCATCAAAAACCACAATGATAGTTCGTCAAGTTGGTGCTGTTTTAACCTTCGCAAGGACCGAGTGTAGCCACACTCGATTCAGCTAAAGTGAGAGAGACAGACACCCGCCAGTCACCTTTTAAGCACGAGTGCTCGTAACGGTGAAACCAGTCTCGCGTAAGCGTACGCGTAATGTCGGTCCGGGCCGCTTCATCTCACAATACCGCTGAACCAAAGTATGACATGCTGGTAAGCAGTATGCCTTGTATCGCCCACAACTCACTTTTGTTCTACTCGTGCATATAACATCAATGCATAAAACCTAGGCTCGGATGCCACTGTTGGGGAACGTAGTAATTTCAAAAAAATTCCTACGCACACGCAAGATCATGGTGATGATATAGCAACGAGAGGGGAGAGTGTTCGTCCATGTACCCTTGTAGACCGTAAGCGGAAGCGTTAGCACAACGCGGTTGATGTAGTCGTACGTCTTCACGATCCGACCGATCCAAGCACCGAACGTACGGGGCCTCCGAGTTCAGCACACGTTCAACTCGATGACGATCTCTGGCCCTCCGATCCAGCAAAGGCTCCGGAGATGAGTTCCGTCAGCACGACGGCGTGGTGACGATGATGATGTTCTACCGGCGCAGGGCTTCGCCTAAACTCCGCGACGATATGACGAGGTGTAATATGGTGGAAGGGGGCACCGCACACGGCTAAGGAACGATCCGTAGATCAAATTGTGTGTCTTTGGGGTACCCCCCACCCCCGAATATAACGGAGCCAGGGGGGAGGAGGCGGCCGGCCTAGAGGGCGCGCCAAGGGGGGGAGTCCTACTCCCACCGGGAGTAGGACTCCCTCTTTCCTAGTAGGATTAGGAGAAGGGGGGAAAGAGGAGGAAGAGGGGAAGGAAAGGGGGGGCGCCGCCCCCCTTCCCTTGTCCTATTCGGACTAGGAGGGGGAGGGGCGCGCGGCCCCCTCCTGGCTCCTTCCCTCTTCTCCCTCTTGGCCCATGTAGGCCCATTAACCCCTCGGGGGGTTCCGGTAACCTCCCGGTACTCCGGTAAAATGCCGATTTCACCCGGAACCATTCCTATGTCTAAACATAGGCTTCCAATATATCAATTTTTATGTCTCGACCATTCCGAGACTCCTCGTCATGTCCGTGATCACATCCAGGACTCCTCAAAACTTATAAACTCATAATAAAACTGTCATCGAAACGTTAAGCGTGCGGACCCTACGGGTTCGAGAACTATGTAGACATGACCTAAAACCATTCTCGGTCAATAACCAATAGCGGGACCTGGATGCCCGTATTGGTTCCTACATATTCTACAAAGATCTTTATCGGTCAAACCGCATAACAACATGCGTTGTTCCCTTTGTCATCGGGATGTTACTTGCCCGAGATTTGATCGTCGGTATCCAATACCTAGTTCAATCTCGTTACCGGCAAGTCTCTTTACTTGTTCTGTAATACGTCATCTCATAACTAACTCGTTATTTATAATGCTTGCAAGGCTTAAGTGATGAGTATTACCGAGAGGGCCCAGAGATACCTCTCCGACAATCGGAGTGACAAAACCTAATCTCGAAATACGCCAACTCAGCATGTACCTTCGGAGACACCTGTAGTACTCCTTTATAATCACCCTGTTACGTTGTGATGTTTGGTAGTACCCAAAGTGTTCCTCCGGTAAATGGGAGTTGCATAATTCTCATAGTTACAGGAACATGTATAAGTCATGAAGAAAGCAATAGCAGAATACTAAACGATCAAGTGCTAAGCTAACGGGATGGGTCATGTCAATCACATCATTCTCCTAATGATGTGATCCCATTAATCAAATGACAACACATGTCTATGGTCAGGAAACATAACCATCTTTGATTAATGAGCTAGTCAAATAGAGGCATACTAGTGACTATATGTTTGTCTATGTATTCACACATGTATCATGTTTCCGGTTAATACAATTCTAGCATGAATAATAAACATTTATCATGATATGAGGAAATAAATAATAACTTTATTATTGCCTCTAGGGCATATTTCCTTCATATTGTTGGAGACCTTCTCGCCTTGCTGGAAATAGAGCTGCACGGCGTAGTAGAGCTTGTCCTGAGTGGGAGATACGAGCACCGCCCCAGCCCCAGCGCCCTGCCTGGAGAACGCTCCGTCGAAGTACATGACCCAGCCTTCTGGCGCCTCGCTTCCTGGGGAAAGGGATCGATCCTCGCCGGCCCCGAGGCCCGGTACCTCTGTCCATTCGGCCAGGAAATCTGCCAGCGCGACCCCCTTGATGACCCTGGTCGTGGTGAATTCGAGCTGGAAGGCTTGCAGTTCAATGTTCCACTCTGCGACCCTTCCGGCTGAGTTAGGGCTCCGGAGCACCCTTTCCAAGGGGTATGCCGAGACAACCTTGATCGGATGACCCTGGAAGTAGTGCCGCAGCTTGCGCGAAGCCACCACCAGCGCGAGGAGGAGCTTCTGCGGCATGGGGTACTGTGCCCTTGCATCCCGTAACACCGTGCTGACGAAGTACAATGGGTGCTCGACGAGGCTTGGGGCGTCGGTGCTGGTGGCGTCCTCGGGAGGCCATGGTGCCTCCCGAGGTGGTGGAGCCCCCAGAAGCTGGTTGCCTGGAGGAAGGGCCTCTCCCGCCCCTGATGCGCTCTGCTACGGCGGATGACCTCCCTCAGTCATGGTGCTGACTCCCGCGAGTCCCTTTTGATCCATCTTTGCCTTGGCATGGGTGGCTGCCATGGTCTTGGCCCGACGCTCCTCTCTGACTGCCACTAGGGCTGCGCTAGCGGAGTAGGGAGTGGCGGCGAGGTAGAGTACCAAGGGCTCTTGAGGGCGCGGGGCCACCATCACTGGAGGGCTGGTTAGGTATATCTTGAGATCTTGGAACGCCTTGTCGGCCTCTTCAGTCCATTCAAAGGGCCCCTTTTCCTTCATCAGTTGGAAGAAAGGCAGCGCCCGCTCCCCCAATCGGGAGATGAAGCGCCCCAGCACCGTCACGCGCCCCGTGAGCTTCTGCATTTCCCTGAGGGTCTTTGGTGGGCTCATGTCCTCAACTGCCTCGACCTTTTCTGGGTTGGCCTCGATGCCTCGGTGGGACACGAGGAAACCCAAGAGCTTGCCCGAGGAGACTCCAAACACACACTTCTCGGGGTTGAGTCCCAGGCTCACCGCGTTGAGGCTCACGAAGGTTTCCTCCAGGTCTTGTATCAGGGTCTTGGCCTCGCGAGACTTCACTACGATGTCGTCGACGTAAGCCTCCACATTCTTCCCGAGCTGCGGGCCCAAGGTGATGTGCATGAGCCGCTGAAAGGTTGCCCCCGTGTTGCGCAGTCCGAATGGCATGCATGTATAGCATTACACCCCACACGGGGTTAGGAAGGCTGTCTTCTCCACATCTTCCACCTCCATCTTGATCTGGTGATACCCGGAGAAGGCATCCAAGAAGCATAACAGGTCACACTCAGCGGTGGAATCGACGATCTGGTTGATGCGAGGGAGCGGGAACGGATCTTGCAGGCATGCTTTGTTGAGGTTGGTGAAGTCGACACACATGCATTCCTTTCCTCCCTTCTTTAGCACAACCACGGGGTTGGCCAACCAATCCGGGTATCGGACCTCACGAATAACCCCCGCGGCTTCTAGCTTGCGGGTCTCTTGGACGATGAAGGCCTGCTTTGCAGTGGACTGCCTCCTCGCCTTCTGCTTCACGGGACGCACGTTGGGACACACGTTGAGGTGGTGCTCGATTACACCCTGTGGGATCCCTGCCAGCTGATCGGGCTCCCAGGCGAACACCTTCTTGTTTGCACGCAGGAACTTGACCAGGGCTTCCTCCTGCTCAGGCTCGAGGTTGGCGCCAATGGTGAAAGTGGCGTTAGTGGACCCGTCCTCGTCGACAGGTACCTGCTTGGTTTCTGCCTTGTCTTGGGCGAACAACTGCTTCTTCTTGGTCGGTGCAGCCCCCTTGGGCTTGGGGGTTTCTGCGTCGGCGGGCCGCGCCGCCGCCGCCGTCTTGAGGGCGAGCTTGAGTGCTCGTAGCGCACCTTTGGTGTCCCCGGGCACGGTGAGGACGCCGTTGCTCCCGGGCATCTTCATGAGGTTGTACCCCGGGTGAGTCGCGGCCATGAATTTGGCCAATGCTGGATAGCCGAGGATGGCATTGTAGGGGAGGCCGATGGGGGCGATGTCGATGTCGACCAGCTCCGTGCGGAAATTGTCGTAGGTGCCGAAAGTTACCGGAAGTCGGATCTGCCCCAAGGAGCTGGACGACCCGCCTCCTACGCCCGAGAAAGGCCGGCTGGGTTGCAGCCGCTCCCGAGGTATGCAGAGGAGGTTGAAGGCCTCAACCGAGAGCACGTTGAGGCCCGCGCCACCGTCTATGAGGGTCCTGGTGACGGCCACTTGGCAGATGGTGGGCGTGCAGAGCATGGGGAGCGTGCCCAAGCTGGCCGAGTTGGTGGGGTGGTCCTCAGAGTCGAAGGTCAGCCCGGCCGACGGATCCGTCCGGCCCGAGGGAGCCCCCTGCCTCGTGGCGGTGGCGCCAACCCGGCGGACGAATGGCTTGACGTGGTGGCCGGAGGGTGGCGCCTGCGAGCCGCCCAGGAGGGCCGCGACGATCGAGGGAGCCGGCGCGACGGGGTGGGTGAGGAAGAAGCTGCGCCGCTCCTCCCTAGAGGTCACCGAGGAATGCTGGAACGATGCTTGCCGCCCGTTCCCCGCCGGGCCGGTGGCGGTGTTGATGGCAGGTGACGGGGGACGACGAGGGCGCCCGCCGACGGGAGCCGTCTGTGCAACATGGGAAGCGAGGGCGGCTCGGCGCCCGGCGCGAGCCCGACGAGCGTCAGACATGGATGCGATGGTCGGGGAAGGACGAGATGACGGAAGGCAAATTCTGGCGCACCCCTACCTGGCGCGCCAAATGTCGGATTTCGGGTTCCGGCAGACCCTTGAGGTTCAAACACTGGGGTGCGCGCGGAGATTCAACCCTCTACAGGCTCGTTCCTTGCTGAATCGCTAGGACCTAAAACTACCAAACTGAACAGCACAAGAGACACAAGATTTATACTGGTTCAGGCCACCATTGTGGTGTAATACCCTACTCCAGTGTGTGGTGTGGTGGATCGCCTCTTGGGCTTGATGATGAACAATACAAGGCAGAACAGCCTCGCGAGGGTCTGTTCTTGGCTGGTGCGACAAACTGTTGGGAGGAGTTTGATTGCTCTATCTACTGGTTTCTTGGTGAGGATCCCGATTGCTAGGTCAGGTCCAGCTGCTTCTACCCTGGGGGTGGCTAGTCCTATTCATAGGCAAAGGCCCTGGGCCTCTTTCCCAATATTGAGCGGGAAGGGTGCCAACAATTGGCCATTTTGAAGGGGAACAGGGGGTACACTTATCCTGACTAAAGTTGGTCCTCGCCTGTCAAAGGCTCTGGTGGTGACGCCGGCTTGGGCTCCACAATGACTTCCTTCCAGCCGTTGGGCTGGTCTTGGTCTTGTTGCACCGAAATGGACGCCTTTGCTTGATGCTCTCGCCTGCGCTTGCCCCCTTTGCACCAAAGAGGGAAGGAGGACACTGCACGGGCTGGCGTCCGACTGGCGCCCTTGGTCGTCATGGCTTGCGTCATGGGCACCTCGCGAGGTACCCCGCCTTGAACTCTCCGCCTCCTCATGAGCCAGCCTGACGAGGCCGTGCCTGAGGAAGCTCCTTGTCTTCCGCCACGCGAGGCTTCGCCCCTCGCGAGGGTCTTGAGCTTGTGCTGATGAAGATGGGCTGTGCTGGGCCTCCTTTGAGCCACGCCGCAGGCCGCAGGCAGACAGGTCTGGGGACCCCCATTCCCAGAACGCCGACAAAAACCCTCACTCATATGCACATGCTCTTCATACCTGTTCTGACTGTCACTCCGATCAGACATCTTGACAAACTTACTGACAACAGACCCTGTGAATAGATGTAGATGAGGTAGAGTAGATGAGCATCACAAAGTGCAGAGGTTTTTGCAAAATAGATGACTTAAAAACTTAGTTTTAGTTCTCCACAGAAAGCATTTCGGAGCTACCGATTTGTAAACTCGGTGATACCTAATAAACACTTGGAGCCTAAACTAGTGAACTCGGTCAGACCGAGTCACAGTTCGGTGGCACCGAGACTGCTAGGGTTTCACAGAGAATCAAACTCGGTCGCACTGATTTGCAATTTTCGATCAGACCAAAAATCGC
Organism: Triticum aestivum; assembly: GCF_018294505.1. NCBI lineage: Eukaryota > Viridiplantae > Streptophyta > Magnoliopsida > Poales > Poaceae > Triticum > Triticum aestivum. Next base: position 124,343,103 of record NC_057804.1, read on the forward strand.
ATGTGCAATGGCCTAAGCCAAATTAGTGAGACCGATTTGTACAACTCGGTCGGTCCGAGATGAATTCGGCGGAGACCTAACCCTAAATTTTCAGATCAAATCTAGCCTAAGGGATATTTTCAATGGATAGAGTGTTTGCATACGTGGTGATGATCATGGCAGAACAATGTGCTACGAATCAGAGGTAAAGGAATAGCACAAAAGTTCGAACCCATACCCTAGTGCGGCGGGAGTTTGCTACAGCGGCAACGGAGGAGCAGAATTCTGTTGACGGTGACGGAGACCAGCGACGGGAGGTCGCTGGCGGAGAGAAGACGATCCGGAGACCCGAGGCGGCAAAGCAGGATACGCGCGGGCTGAGAGGTTTCGAAGAAATTTCCAAAATCTCACCCGTGGGTATATATATCTCGACCCTGTCGGTGTGACCGAGTGGAACAACTCGGTGGCATCGAGATGCAGAATCGCAAGCGGTTACTGTAACTCGGTGTGACCGAAAAGTTCAAATCGGTTGCACCGAGATGGAAAACCTAGATCAACTTAGTGAACTCGGTGTGACCTAAATGTATGATTCGGTCATACCGAAGTGCACAAAGATGTTTTGGAAGTTTAAGTCTATGACGAATCGGGGACTCCAAGTGCTCCTCACACAGAGTGGTTTGAATCTGACTTGATCAAACTTTGTGATGTAGCATGAATAGAGTTTGAGACGATAAAAGCATAGATATCTAGAGGGAGTTCTTAGGCATTCTTGTCCATCCATTTGGCAAAAGGGAAAAGGCCAAACAATCAAAACAACAAATGTATGTCCTCGAATGAGTAAAATATGCAATCAACATGCTCACACAATAAGATGACAAATGAAATATGTGACAAAGCATGCACTATCACTCTAGCATCTAACAAGTAATTTGGCGATGACTAGGTCATATATATGTGAGTATATTGACTTAGCAGTCAAATGAGAACATTTGATCATAGGTCATACTCATCGTTTAAGCACAAGTGGGGTGCTACCTCTTGAGCACTGCGTTGGATTTCCCCGAAAGAGGAAAGGATGATGCAGCAAAGTAGCGTAAGTATTTCCCTCAGTTTTTGAGAACTAGGGTATCAATCTAGTAGGAGGCTACGCGCGAGTCCCTCGTACCTACACAAAGAAAATAAGTCCTCGCAACCAACGCGAATAGGGGTTGTCAATCCCTTCACAGTCACTTACGAGCACTACAAAAAAAAGACACGTCCATGACATTTTGGGCCGAACGAATTTTTTTCCGGTCATACATATGACACTTCTATGACGATAATTGTGACAAAACCCGGTATCATCATAGATGTGGTGGGCTCCTACTTCTATGACAAAAAATCATAAAAAAAGGGCTTTTCATCCTGGGCGGGTCGGAGACGCAGTTGCATGACATTCTTTGGGCCGTCCATGACGGAAAAAACTGTGGTAGAAGCGAGGGGAGGAAAATTTCGGGGAGTTCCCGGTTACGGTGGGAGATCGGGGGCGAGGGATGCGAGTTTCTCTCGTACACGTACGCGCGTGTGTGCGAGGCGTTGGCTCTAACTGAACCCGAGCGAGGCATTGGGCTCTAACTGAACCCGAGTGATTGCACTGCAGGCTACGCGTTACTGAACCCGAGCGATCAATCGCTGCTAACTGAACCCGATTAAGCGATTCCTTCGCTACTGCTGCTAACTGAAGCTGATTGATGCTGCCTCTGGGATGAAGAGTGAGCGTTGCGCGCGGGGGGGGGGGGGGTTGGATGAACAGTGAGCGGTGGCGTTGCCTCTGGATGAACAGGACCCCATGGTGTGGTGGAGGGCTGGATGAACAGTAGACGGTGGAGGGGTGGATGAACAGGACCCCGTGGTGTGGAGGGCTGGATGAACAGTAGACGGTGGAGGGGTGCCCGTGGAGGGGTGGTTGAACAGGACCCCGTGGTGTGGAGGGCTAGATGAACAGTAGACGGTGGAGGGGTGCCCGTGGAGGGGTGGTTGAATAGGACCCCGTGGTGTGGAGGGCTGGATGAACAGTAGATGGTGGAGGGGTGGTTGAACAGTAGCCGATGGAGTAGCGCACGGTGGAGGATGGATGAACAGGAGCCCGTGGAGGCTGGATGAACAGGAGCCCGTGGAGGCTGGAGGAGGTCGACGGTGGAGATGAACAGTATCCCGTGGAGTCCCGTTTTGCGGTACGCCACACGCCTTCCGATGAACAGGACCCCCGTTTCGACCGTAGAGCTCCAACACAAGTCCGTTTCATCCGTTTTGCGGTACGCCACACCCCTCCCGATCAACAGGACCCCCGTTTCGACCGTAGGAGGTCCGTTTCCTCCACTTTGCGGTATGCCAGACCCCTCCCGATGAACAGGATCCCGTTTTGAACGTGGCCGGTCGAACACAAGGTAGTTTCCTCCGTTCTGCGCTACGCCAGGCCTCGTTTCCATCGCCTGTTCCGTCCAAGCCCTCCCGATGAACACGACGCATTCCGTTGCCTCCCCATGAACACGATGCATTCCGTTGCCTCCCCATGAACACAACAACGACGTTGTAACTCCGTTCCGACCCAGCCATGTGCACGAGCCCTGGCCGTGCGTATGCGCGAGTAGGCGTTTGAGACCCCGCCCGTATGTACACATACGTGGCCGTATTTTCTTTCTTGCACCCTGGCCGCTGTACGTACGTGTACATGCTACGTGCGCGCCTCTACTACGACACGTGCGTGCCTCTACTATGACATGTGTGTGCCTCTACATCGACCAGTATGTACGTACACGTTTGCGACCAGAAAGACAACGCTACATACGCTTCGACCAGGTGGGTCCCGACTATTAGGCACTTCCATGCGTGCGAAGATGTAGCTGCTAGGTCCCAGCAGTCAGGGGCAAACGCTTTTTTCACGAAATACGGTGGCCCGTCCGGTGGGTCCCCGCTGTCAGGTGGAGGAATAATTATTTTGCACGTAATAAGGAGGCACTTCCTTGCTGCGGCCGTGGATCCAGCTGTCAGCCTCTCCACGTACAGTCCACGTCCGATGGAAGCCGTTCCTTGACCAAGTTGACCACTCCGCGCCGAGAGCACTAGGGCGGTGGACGACGGCGAGGCCTAGGAAGGGGATGACGCGGCAGCGGATGCCCACATGTAGAGGAGTACAAGGGTTCACTGGTTCGCTACGGTGTGAGGCTGTCGTCGCAGCAGAGTAACAGGGGGTGTCGGTGAGTAGAGGGACGGCCTGGCCAGCGGTGGGAGTAGTAGGGGGCGGTGAGGCCTCCGCCGCATCGCAGCCGGCCACGGGAGGCAGGAGCGACCGACGCTGGTTTGGGCGGCTGGAGCAAGAAGACCAGAGGTTGAAGAAGCACTACGGCCGTTGGATGGACATCGTACGGTCACTGGAGCTAGAATCATGCATATTGACTAAGTTGACAAAGCCCTCTGTCCCCGTCAACTTAGTAGGACCACAAGTCAGCCTGCCACTATACTGGGTCCCAGCTTATAGGGGGAGTATTCATTTTTTTACGCGTAATAAGGAGGCACTTCCTTGCGTGCGAAGATATAGCTGGTGGGTCCAAGCTGTCAGCGATGCTAACATTTTTTTCGCGAAATACAGAGGCCTTTTCGGTGGGTCCTTGATGTCAGGTGGAGGAATCATTATTTTACGCGTAAGAAGGAGGCATTTCCTTGCGTGCGGCCGTGGAGCCAGCTGTCGGCCTCTCCACGTACAGTCCACTTCAGATGCATGTCGGTTGTTGACCACGTTGACCAGGCCACGCCGAGAGCACCAGGGCGGTGGAAGACGGCGAGGCCTAGAAAGGAACGACACGGAGGCAGGGAAGACTTGGCAGTTGTTTCCCACACGGAGGGGAGTACGACTGTATGAGGGTTTACTGGTTCGTCAGCCGTCGTTGGAGAATAACAACAGGTGTGGGTGAGTACAGGGATGGCTAGGCCAGCGATGGGAGTACGGTGGGGCGGTGAGGCCTGCACGGCAGTAGAGCCGGCCGCGGGGAGGAGGGAGCAGGCTGTCCCGCGGGTGCTTGTTTGAGCGGCTGGAGCAGGAAGAGCAAAGATTGAAGAAGCACGACGGCCGTTGGATGGCAATCCAACAGTCACTGCTTGTGCGTCAACCTTTTTTTAAGGAAAGCCTCAAATCTGTGGAAAACAGCATACAACCCATTTGCCATTATTTCTAATAATTTACAACCCATTTGCTAATTCTTAAGGTTTTTTTTTGGAGCCCATATTCTTTTTGTTAGCATTACAGCCAATACTGTGGCCACGGTTAAAAAATTATACGAAATTTTGCATATTTCGGTGCGGTCCGAACTGTTTTTAATCCCGAAATTTCGACTCACATTCAAACTGATTTTAAAAATAAATGTATATCAATATAAAATCCAACAAATTCTCCACGCATAAAAATTAATGTAATTTAAAATCTCGAAATGAAAAAAAAGATATTTGAAACTAATTGCCAGTTTGATGTGTTTTAAAAATGTACAGCCCATATCTCATTACTGATGGGCCATTTTCTCGGCCAGCCGAATGAAAGCTCTCCTCGTCTTGAAAGATTTGCAGCCCAACAGGCCTGACAAAGCGACTTACTTGGCAAATCAACAAAAAACTGGGCTGTGGCCGTGGACCTAGCTGTCAGCCTCTCCACGTACAGTACTCTTCCGATGGAATTCGTTCCTTGACCATGTTGACCACACCGCGCGGAGAGCACCACGGGGGCAGACGATGCGAGGCCTAGGAAGGGGACGACGCGGAGCAGGGGAAGACGCGGCAGTGGAAGCCGGTGCGGAGAGGAGAATGAGGGTTCACTGGTTCGACTGTGGTGTGAGGCTGTCGTCGCCGCAGGGCCTGGCCAGCGGTGGGAATAGTAGGGGGCGGTGAGGCCTCTGCAGCAGCACAGCCCGCCACGGGAGGCAGGAGCATGCGGCACGACCGGCGCTGCTTTGGGCGGCTGGAGCAAGAAGATCAGAGGTTGAAGAAGCACTACGACAGTTGGATGGACATCGTACGGTCACTGGAGCTAGAATTGTTCATATTGACTAAGTTTACAAAGCCCTCCGTCCCCGTCAACTTAGTTGGCCCACAAGTCATCCTCCCACTATGGTGGGTCCCAGCTAGCAGGGGGTATTCATTTTTGTGCGTAATAAGGAGGCACTTCCTTGCGTGCGAAGATATAGCTGGTGGGTCCGACATGTCAGCGGGGGGAACGTTTTTTCATGAAATATAGAGGCCCTTCTGGTGGGTCCTAGCTGTGAGGTGGAGGAATCATTATTTTGTGCGTACAGTCCACGACCGATGGATGTCGTTCGTTGACCAAGTTGACCAGGCGGCGCCGAGAGCACCATGGCGACGGACGATGGCGAGGCCTAGGAAGGGAACGACACGGAGCCGGGGAAGACTCGGCAATAGTTTCCCACGTGGTGGGGAGTACCAGGGTTTACTGGTCCGGCTGCCATCGCCGGAAAATAACAGGAGGTGTGGGTGAGTAGTGGAATGGCCTGGCTAGCAATGAAGTAGGGTGGGCGGTGCGGCCTGTGCGGCAGCACAGCCGGCCACGGGAGGTGGGAGCACGCAGTCCCCGGAGCTGGTTTGGGCGGATGGAGCAAGAAGATCAGATATTGAAGAAGCAGCACGGCCATTGAATTAACATCCAACGGTCACTGCTGCTAGAATCGTTTGTGGACTAAGTTGACAAAGCCAAAGTACACGTCAACCTAGTAGACCCACAAGTCAGCCTCCAAATCTATCCCAAACAGCATACAGCCCAAAATTTCTAGCTAGATTCAAATTAATTTTAAATCTAAATATACCTTAATTTAAATTCAATGAAAATTTACCCGCACAAAAACAATGAAATTTAAAATATCAAATTCCAAAAGAAAACGGTATTTTGGAACTAATTGCCTGTTTGCTGTATTTTTTCATTTTACAACCCATTTATTATTACTTATAGCCCATTTCTTATTACTTATAGCCCATTTTCTGGGCAAAATGCATCCCTCCTCATCTTGAAAGATTTCCGGCCCAGCAGGGCGTAGAAAAGCAAGTAGGCCTACATTGGTTATTCTGCAAAAAACAAAATAGCTGGCTAGCCATTTTCAGAAAGGAAAAAAACAAACTGGGCTGGTCATGTGCTAAACATAGGAAATAAAAGCCTGGGTTAGACGGTCCACGGGTCCCGCACAACCCAGTTGATACCCTTCTCCATCCCGAAAAAACAAAATTACTACGTGCGCTGCTGGGTCCCTACTGTCATCCTCACCATGTACTGTCATCTCCTTATTCCTCTCGGTTGTTGACCATGTTGACGACACCGGATGGCGGCGCCGCGGCGAGTGAACCAAGGCGGAGGATGATGGTGAGGCCTCGGACGGGAACGAACAGGAGCCGGGAAGATCACAGCCAGCCATGGGAGGCGGGAGCAGGCGGTCCCGCTGGTGCTGGTTTGGCTTTGGCGGCTCGAGGAAGAAGAGACTGAAGAAACGCGACAGACGTTGAATATCAATCCAACGGTCAAGGTTGGCACAATCGTTTGTTGACTAAGCGGACACCAAGTAGCATACTTTTTTATATATAGGAAGAAAACTACGAGGAAAATGCATTCATCTGCCGTCCTCCTCACAGGGAACGTTCGCCACATAAGTGACTAGCACCCTTGGTTTTCAACCAAGAGGTCTTGGGTTCGAGTCCTAGGAACTCTCAATTTTGTCCTCCTTCCTTCCTCACAAAAAAGGGAAAGAAAATCAAAGACTTGGGAAGGCGTACAGAACAAGCTAGTGTACCAGTAAAGAGACGTTGCCGAGTTTTAGAAAAAAGAAAGACATGTTCCTGTAGCTGGTTCGAATACAAACCTAGACTATGACTATATATGGTGCTATGCTACTCTGCAAGTAATGAAACTGACATATCCAATGTTCGCTTCTCCTCTTCTCTACTTACTCTGCCTAGCATCAGAAGCTCTGGCCGTAGCAACCATGTCCGCTAGCTGCTCGTCCACCTACTCTTCAGCAGGCAACAACCAGATATGCGCCAAGTCGCCACCCGCACCATCGCCTGTGGGTCTCATCACACCCTCGCCGGCACGCGCACCGTAGCCGATTGCTCATCGCAACCCGCTGCCGTTGGTGTGGTGCCACTGCTGCAAATCATGCAGAGTCATCCGCCGCATCTCAACCACAATCCGCAACCCTGGCCGAGCCTTCTACAAATGCCCGAATCATGGGGTAATAATATGTTTAAGTGTTGTTCTGCTGCTTTCAGTTGCTGATTTTTTTAATAGTTTGGTTGATCATCTACCAATTTGATTCGTGCATAAAAGGGAAGATTCATGTGATTTGTATTTCTGGGAAGTTGCTGATGTGGGGGAATGCAACTACGTTGATTATTTGGTTAGCCGAGGTATCCCAATACTAGCAGGTTGGGGTGTTGGACAAGTAACTGAAGGAACGACAGAAGAGGAAGATGCAGAGCGGAAGGTTAAAGATGCAGTTCCTCTGATCATGGCCAAGCAACAGCTGCTAAACAACCTTGACAGCAATGAGGAGATGAAAGAGCTTGTGAAGATAATGGGCAAAATCGATGTGCTCTGTAGGATGATTGTCTCTTTATTTGTAGTGTATGTAGCACTCGTGATGTATTCAGTGGCTACGACATGAGCACTTTGCTGAAACTAGTAATGAATGAAACCTGTGTAGCAGGCTCGGCGTAGTGTTGTGAACATCTAATGATTTCTATTAACGGAAATCAGGGGGTATCCGCTTTTCCTCATATCAATAAATAAAGAGCAGAGGCCCTGTCGGGTCAGCTTTGTTCTCATTCGAAGACGTCGAGCAAATTGCAGTCCAACAGCAAACTATGTCATCAAATTCAAGTTTACAACCAAATATGAGTACAACTAAAAAACAATGTCATCATGTTTTAGTTGTCATACAATCACCAAACACAAATCAGCATACATAACAAGTGATGTTCTCACAGCAAAATACTAAACAACATGTTCATCAGGTTTCAGTTGTCATAGCAAACACAATTTCACATAGTAGATAAAAAAACGTCTTCTGACAGGCAAATATGGCAAAAGCAATGTAATCATCATCCACAGCAGCAGTGTCAACATCTTCGCCATGTGTATCGGTCTGAATCGTAATTCCCCACGGTGTCATCTTCTTCTTCGTCCTCAACGTCCTCGAACGTTGGCTTCTTCTTGATCAACTCTTGTATGTCCACAGCACGACAGGCAATCTTTTCGCCAGCGTCATTGACGTGATGGTTCTCAAAGATATTAGGAACATCTGTGTTATCTTGTACATCAGGAGCAGTGTAAGCATCATCTTGTTGTGCAACTTCATTAAACGAATTCCTCTACTCAAACCTTTGCAATACTCTCTAGTCATCGCTACATGCAAATCTGTCTTCCAAGAAAAATATCTGTGTTGCTTAATTTCCAAAATAAAAGGCTCGTTGGTCTGGTACGCCGCCTTGACATTGATGGATTTGAAATAATCATCAGCTCTGGGTTTTGCGATCCTAGAAAATAGGTTATACCAACGACAGCACAACAGAGCCACACACCGATGATCCTCGAAACTGGAGATATACTGCAACTGAACAATATCTGTTATGTTACCATACATTTCAGTTGTCTCTTTGTCATACGTATCCGTGCTCATGATGGCACTGTTTTGTGTCTTCCTACCTTCGTCTCGTGCAAGGGTGTTGCAGCGCACATCTCCAACAACGCAAGATTCATATTGTCTTACCCGAGTATCAGGACCCATTGCTAGTGAGTAAAGGGCATCATCAACTGCCTGCCCATCCTCCCGCATCTTCTTAACCTATGGTTAGAAAATAGACAAGCTGATCATCTTATGTACTCAATATATTAAAAAAACTGACAGTGCACTTCAAAAGCTTACATGGTTCTTGAACCATTTCGCAAATCCTGCCATAACCAGTTTGTCAATGTTTCTTGGATTTTGCGGCAGTAACTCCTCTTTGTAGATGCTGCACAACATAGTGATCGCGTCAAACATTTAAATATATAAGAATGTGCTGCAAGTTTAGTAGATTACGATGTATAAGCTGCAGTACTGCACTTACTTGATATAAGGTAGTATCTCAGGACAGTTATTCAACACATACCAAACCATTTTGTCCAAATCTTTAGGTTTATCCTCTTGTCGACTCTTCCCTGTAACTCGAACAGAATAATCGAAAACATTGAGCCCGGGATTGTCTTCACCCACCTCTTTGCTAAGCTGATCAGCTGTTTGAATGTATTTTGAGCAGAATGCCAACGCTTCAATAGCAATGTAGGCCTCTGCAATGGAACCCTCGGGTCTAGCTCTGTTCCTAACATAACCCTTGAAAGTGCCTAGCCGCCTTTCAATAGGGTACATCTAGCCATACTGTACTAGACCTCTAAGTAGTGCCTCATCAGGTAGATGAACTACCAAATGCACCATCACATCAAAGAAGGCTGGAGGATATATCTTCTCAAGGTCGCATAGGATAGTTGGTATCTTGTCTCTAAGACGCTCCAAAGCATCTATCCTGATATTCCTACTGCAGAGTTCCCTGAAGAATTGTCCCAACTCTGCAACTACTCTGTATAAGTCAGGGCGGCCCAATCCTCTAAGGATAACAGGTAAAACCCTTTGAAGTAGGACGTGCCAGTCATGAGTTTTCAACCCTTGTACCTTGTTTCCATCTGCACTGACTCTCCTTTCAGGGTTGGAAGCAAATCCATGTGGGAATCTCACACCTGACAGGACCTCGCAGAATTCTTTTCTTTTTACCTTGTCCAAGACGTACACAGCTGGTGCCATGTCCCGTGGTTTACCTTCATCTTGCACCTGCAAATCCTTTCTGATACCCAGGTGTGTCAAATCAATCCTAGATTTTAAGGTATGTTTCGTCTTGCCTTCAATATTAAGAAGTGTGCCGATAATGTTGTCACATATATTTTTCTCGATGTGCATCACATCAAGATTATGCCGCAGATCCAAATCTTTCCAATACTCCAAGTCCCACAAAGTGGACCTACGGGTAAACAATAATCTCTCTTCTACCCTGCCAGGCTTCCTTTTCCCACTACCATTACCAGGATGGTTTCCTGGTGTAATATGCCTGACCTTCTCTAATTCCACTTGCAACTCATCGGCGGTGAGCCTCTTTGGCGCATCACGGTTTTCGTGCTTTGCATTGAACACATGTCTTCTGTATTTTCTAGGATGCGGGTTGTCCTTGGCAAGGAAACGACGGTGTCCAATGTAACAGATCTTGCTAAGTATTGCGTATGATAGCAGATTCCTGTCATAGCGAACACATGCATTGTAACCATGCACTACTAGGGAAAAGCCTAGCAGCAGTGCGGGTTTTGGCCCTCTCAGTAGCGCGGGTACCGGCACTACTAATAAGGCACTACAGCTAACGTATAGCAGTAGCGCCTATTGACCCACGCTACTGCTACACATGAATAGCTGCAGCGCTCTTTAGAAAAGGACGCTACTGATATTATCTGCAGCGCCGTTTACAGGGAAGCACTACTGGTAAGTCGGCGCTACTGCTAAATCCCCCCCCCCTCGCTACTACTAGTTTTATTAGTTTTTTCCCTGCATATTTGTTTTTTATTTGTTTTGCATTTGAATAGGCTTTATACAATAATCTTTAGCATATCATCCACATACAAATGTAATCATAGCATATACATACAATTAGTCTCATCAAATCATGTCATCATCATAATCATCATCCAACACAAAGTGGTCTCTCGTCATCAATCTCGAAAATAGCGATACAAGTCTCGATTACTTGCAAATACATCATCATCCATCTAAACAATGATATACGCGAGAATAGCTATCACTTTGAGTACATGAGTTCGTATCCCTCTCTCGCATTAGTGTGAACCTAAACTAAGTACTGCGTGTTGCTCGGAAACTGAAAACTGGTACACCTGGGCCTGACACTCCGGCCACTTGTCGTATATATACTCCTGGCGTAGCACTTCTTCGCCATCTATGATCTATGCACCTGCATCGTCACATGAGTCGATGATATGCAACATATATAGTTGAGCAACAGAAAGAGACAGACTTGGCAAAAATAGAAACAACATATCATAAGCATAAATAACAAAGTTCATCGTACCCAAAATGACCTAACTAGAGTGATTTTCGCTAGTCGAGGAGGAGGACGATTTAATTACATCACAAATAAAGTTTCACCATGCATAACTCAAATTTTTGTCATAAAAGAAAGTATGGACTAAATGGACACATTGTCATATATCGACAATCACTCCATCATGTCGTGCCATCCATCCTAGTCAGGGAGATAGTCATCGAGCTTAGTGAAAGGCTTCATGTCGAGACGCTGAGAGGCTATCCATGTTTGGACGTCTTCCCGCGACATTTGTCCTTCTGCATGGAACATCCCTATTTTTCCGACGACCTCATTCATGATGATTTGGGCAAGTTCGCGCTGGATGTTATAGAACTCAGCTCGAAGTCGATGATCCTCGATATCTCCTATGTCCTTTGCCCATTGCAGAATATGGGCATCGCCAAATCTAGGTGCCATGTGAAGGTTCTGGTGATCCCGTCGGTACTCCAGCATGTGGTGTAGGACATAGAATCCATCATTAAGAGAATCGTTTGGTTGCTGGATGCAACAGAAGTCGGTCTTATGGCTGAAGGCGGCCCTGCCGCCCCTTCTCTTCTTGTCCCTAACCTCTCCACCCCTTGCTTGGTAGTAAAACATAGCACTGTCGAGAACACCTTTGATGTGGGTGTAATCCTTTTTGTGAATGTTCTTCGACGAGTCCAAGTAAAGAGCGTGGGAGAATCGGGGGTAGAGGATGATGAGGACGGCGCGCCCGCCGCTGCGCAAAATAAGTACACCTCAAAGTAATTAGCCTCCACCGTGCAAATGAATTATTGAAATCGAAGGAAGGATAGCAGCGCGGATGACTTACACGGGATGATAAGGCACGAGAATCGCCTCCTTGTCCTTATTGGCGAGCATGAAACTGATGATGTAATCCCTCGCGTATTCACGATGCTGTGCACAGACTCCCAAGAAGCCCTCGTGCATGTAGTACGGGTCAGCGACACAGATAAAACGTATCTGCTCAACCCCAATGATGTAGTTCATGTGCAAGGCATAAAGGCGGAAAAAAGTAAAATCCAGCTTCTTCACATGAAACATGTCGAATATGTAATCGAATCGGAGGAAGAACATATCTGCGGGGAAGGAGTCGACGTACGACATTTGCCGCGGGACATTAACCACGCAGAGTGGGTATCCTGGATCTTTCGAGGTGATGAGGCCTTTCTCTACCCGCAGCACATCGTCATGAAGTCTCCTTAGATCGCCGAATCTGGCCCGTAGCACTGTTTCGGGTAGGATTGGTCGACCGGGGATATGCCATTTATCCGCATCGGGGATATCTACACGGTCCTGAAGCCGAGGCTGCTGAGGCGGCTGGATCATAGAATCAGCTTTTTTGCCTTTCCTCGCTCTCTTCCTAGGCTTCTTTACCACCGGATGGTCGTCAATAACACGTTGAGACGGTAATTCAGGCACCGACTCATGATGCTCAAACCCTGAGGAGGCGCTAGTATAGACATACTGTTCAGCGCCATCGTCATCCTCATCCTCATCCATGGCGATGTCATCAGCGACTAATGGAGCCACCTGCTTACCCCGTCCGCTATCACCCAACCTGACACCCGACGCTAATTGGGTAGGTGGGGTGTTGATGTTCATACCTTGCTGAGGCTGCATGCTCGTGGGTGTGCTCCCGGCCGCCTCCAGACGAAGCAGACTCTTTGGCCACAATAGGACCCACCCATTGCAACAATCACCAAGCCGCCGCGGGGTCTCGTCGTCATCCCCCACTAGTTTTAGAGGAGGCAAATTCTCGTGGCCCGGTTTGACACTGGCCACGGAAACCTTGAAGACATTCGGGGGGATCAACCGGCTGTGGAACAATGGTTCCTTCGGCTCCATTATCGTCCCCTTCCCCACGTCCACCTTCTGTTCGCCGATGGTGTACAATATGGTGCACGGGGTTTCATTGGCCTGCAAAGAAAAGTCTGCGATGTGAGACATCCAAAAGGCAACGAAAACGGGAGATTATACATTTATATTGAAGGGGGCCGGTGTGGCAGATACCGTGAGGGCGTCGAGCTCAGCCAAAGAGGAGGCACCACCGAGCACGTCTGGTGCGGCAGCCGGTGCGGGAGCATGTGCTGCCAAGAAGTCAGCAAGGGGAAAGTCCTCTGCATTTTTTTGGATTTTCCCTTGTCCAAGTGTGAACGCCCGTCACCAAGGAAGTAGATATATCTGCAATCACCTGTTTTGCGGCAGCTACCGCTGTTGCGACTGTCTGAGATGATTTCTTCTCAACCGCAATCTCAACCTTCTTGTCGATGCTTTCTTCAGTTAACCTCCGTCTTTCCTTTTTCTCCTCCGTGGTCTCACGGTAGTACTTCTTCCACGTGGCGCCGTCTCCGACACCGTGCACGCGTCCATATGACGGTCGAGTATCCACCGGTTGTTGTTTCAATATGTTCAACGCCCGATTGAATGGAATGTCCCACTTGGGCCTCGCCAATGCCTCAGACGGCGAGTCGCTTTCGGCCGCAATCCGGTGCTGCTCTCTCTGCAAAAGGCACAAGGATCGTTTACAAATATGACTAACGTGTGCAGTCGAATTGATCAGAAACTAAAATTACCAGCAGTCTCATGAACTCCGTAATGACCGGTGTTGTCTCATAAACCTTCTTCAGTGGGTCCCAACGGTGGCGGGCCCTCAGGACATCACGCTCCTGCGGGACGATGAAATCCGCCAAGGGGTCTGGGATGCCCAGACTCGCGGCTTCCGCGTCCTCCTTGGCCCATTTGGACCTCTTTCCGTCGTAACCACGGCTTCCGAGGTGGTGAGTCCCAATGTTCCTCTTTTGAAGACCCTTCATGTACTTAGACTTTTCTTTGGCAGCTTCGGCCTCGCAAGCCTCCTTGAATATTTGAAACTGCTCTTCCGTGATTGTCGGACTTTCCTTTACAATGTCGGAGTAGGGTTCCCCGTCGTTGATCTTTGCTTTCACTCGATTTTTCCAGGCGGCCAACGCGTTGCTAAACTTGGTCATGGCGTGTTTGTTTATCTTCTTCATTGCCGGGTCCTTGTCTAGATCTTCATAATCCTTCTCATTTCGGCCCGGGAACAAGAATATCTGGTGAAACTTCTTTAGGAGGGAGCTCCTCATATTTTCTATCTTCTTTAGATTCTCATCGTTGATGGTGGCGGTTGTCCGTATGATGCAGCCTATTTGATTGCCGTAGCACGCGCGCGCTTCCTCGGGCGCCTTTGGCTCAAAATTGCCGTTGTCCACCTCCGTGACCACCAGTCTAGTAGTCCTGAGTTTGTTAGGAACCCGTTGCCTCTTTGCTTTCGGTTCTACACCAGCTCCGCTCCCCGAGGCAGCACCGGTCTCAGCGTCGGTCTCGATGCTGGTCTGAATCTTAGCGCCGGTCTCAGTCTCAGCACCGGTCTGCATGTCGGTCTTAGCACCTGTCTACGTGTCGTTCTCAGTTCCCGATGCCACCGGTGGGCCCAGCAACAACATCTGTTGATCGTCGGTAAGGCTAAAAAATTCATCTGCCGCCTGGTAGACGTCGTCGCAATCACCAGAACCCTGTCCTTCATCGTTGCTAGCCATGTTTCCTATGATTAAATCTAGTCAATTAATTCCAGACCTAATAAAATGAATAATAACATAAAAAGGGACAATTATTTTGCAGGAATGTTGACTCCTTCCTAGTGCAGCAAATCCCGGGCACTCGATATGTCCTAGTTTGTAGCACAAGTCATGCCGAAATTCATGGGAAATTTCGGCATGACCTTTGCTAAAAAGTGGACAAATCGAGAACCTGAAATTTGCTGGAACAGAAATGAATCAACATTCCGGCAAAACATAGGCCACTCAGCATCATTCCCTGGAAACAACAAAGCCACTTGGGCACAATCGAACAACTTCAATGAAAAGATATAACATGACCACTTCAATGAAAAATAAAATTTGCCTAAATTCTTTTGCTTGAAAAATAGTGGTCTTTTCAAAAATCAAAAACCTTTGCCAATCTACTTAACCTAGCTTGTTAATCCAACGAACCTAATTAACCTACCTATTTAACCTAGTTAGTTAATCTAGTTTACCTAGATAATTAACCCTAATTAAACTAGTTAACGCAGCTAGTTCTCTGTCAAAGCCTAAAATAAATTTTTGCACTAATTAACATGGATAATTAACCTAATTAAACTAGTTAACCTGACTAGTTCTCTGTCAAAGCCCTAACTAAGTTTTTGCACTAACCTAGATAATTAACCTAATTAAACTAGTTAACATAACTACTTCTCTGTCAATGCCCTAACTAAATTTTTGCCCTAACCTAGATAATTAACCTAATTAAACTGGCTAACCTATGCATGAGAGAGAGAGGAGGGGTGGGGGCTTACAGATGATGGCTCCGGTGGTGGCGACGGAGGCAGTGGTGGCGAGGGAGGCAGGGGCGTCTCCGGTGACGGCGAGGGAGGTAGGGGCGTCTCCGGTGACGGTGAGGAAGGTGGCATCGACGGCGGCTCCGGTGGCGTTGACGAGGCCGCGCGGCTCCGTGGCGTTGGGGGCGGCTCCGGTGTCGTCGACGGCGCACGGCTCTGGTGGCGTCGTCGGCGGCGGCGAAGTGGGGCGACGGTGAATCAGGGAGACGGCGGCGCGCGGGGTGGGTTGAGGGATTTGGGGGAGAAGTGGTGGCCGGGGGAAACGATTTTTTGGTTAAGTCAAACTTAGCGGTAGCGCGTTTCGCAAAACGAGCTATAGCTAAGATAGCTATAACGCTTTCTGCAAAACGCGCTGCTGCTATAGTTCTGTAAATTTCTTCCTTTTTAAATTTCCTTTTCTGTTTCTATAGCGGGGGTCTAGGACACGCGCTGCAGCTACGTTAGCTATAGCGCCTCTTACGAACAAACACTGCTGCTATGCCTTCCTCCGATTTTTCGCTTTTTTGTTTACTTTGCTTTACATTTTATTTTTCCCTTTCTCCTTTTTCTATTTCTTTCATTTTCATTTACTTTTCTATTTGTTTTTCATCTTATTTTATTTCCGTTAGTAGTAGCGCTCTTCTCAGGAAATGCGCTGCTAATTATGCTCTAGCGGTAGCGTGTTTCTGCGAAGCACGCTACTGCTATGCGTAGCCTAGCATTCTGCCAATGGGAATATTAGTAGTAGCGCTTTCTCGGCCGCGAGCGCTACTGCTAAGTTTGTATCTGTAGCGCGGTTTTTTTTAGATCGCTACTGCTATATAGCACTAGCGCGCTATTTTGACCCGCGATGTTGCTAAATTTCTGTGTATAAGGTTTTCCCTAGTAGTGATGTGTCGTTCGCCCTGACATAGTGCCCAAAGCCGGATAATCATGGATGCACCAAATTATAACAGCACACAGAAAGAAATCAGCTGGTGGGCTGCTATATAGGTCTCGAGTGAGAACAACCTTCCATAGCAGTTGAAGTTCCTCCACAAGAGGCTCCATGAACAAATCAAAATCCTTTCCGGGACTTTTTGGACCTGGGATGAGCAAGGCCATCATGCAGTTTGATTCTTTGGTGCAGACATTTGGAGGCATGTTGTAAGGGATAGCATGCACTGGCCACATGCTATATGTGGCGCTCTGGTGGCCAAATGGGTTAAATCCATCTGAAGCTAAGCCAAGTCTAATGTTTCTCGGGTCAGCAGCAAATCTTTGTGTTCGTCATTGAAGCTTTTCCACTCACTACCATGAGATGGATGGCTCATTACATTCTGATCTCTGTACTCCTGGTTCCTAGAATGCCATGGTACATCCTCTCTTGTTTCAGCATCATGAAACAACCTCTGCAATCTTGGTGTAATTGGAAAATGTCTCAGAACATTATGAGGAATCCTCTTCACGGCATCGCCATCTTTCCATCTTGATGATTTGCATTTCGGGCATTCACTTAAGTTGGCATAATCCTTCCGGAACAGAACACAATTATTCTTACAAACATGGTGTTGGGGAATGTTGCAGAAAATAAAAAATTTCTACGCTTCACCAAGATCAATCTATGGAGTCATCTAGCAACGAGAGAGAGGAGTGCATCTACATACCGTTGTAGATCGCGAGCGGAAGCGTTCAAGAGAATGGGGTTGAAGGAGTCGTACTCGTCGTGATCCAAATCACCGATGACCGAGCGCCAAACGGACGACACCTCCGCCTTCAACACACGTACAGTTGGGGAAGACGTATCCTCCTTCTTGATCCAGCAAGGGGAAGGAGAGGTTGATGGAGATCTAGCAGCACGACGGCGTGGTGGTGGAAGCAGCGGGGATCTCGGCAGGGCTTCGCCAAGCTCAGCGAGAGGGAGAGGTGTCACGGGAGGGAGAGGGAGGCGCCAGGGGCTAGGGTGCACAACCCTCCCTCCCCCCTCTTTATATAGGGGTCCAGGGGGGTGCCGGCCCCCTAGAGATCCCATCTCGAAGGGGAGGCGGCAGCCAAAGGGGGGACCTGCCCCCCAAGTCAAGTGGGGCGCCCCCCACCCCTAGGGTTTCTAACCCTAGGCGTAGGGGAGGCCCAAGGGGGGCGCGCCAGCCCACCAGGGGCTGGTTTCCTTTCCCACTTCAGCCCATGGGGGGCTTCGAGATAGGTGGCCCCACCCGGTGGACCCCCGGGACCCTTCCAGTGGTCCCGGTACAATACCGGTGACCCCTGAAACTTTCCCGGTGGCCGAAACTAGACTTCCTATATACAATTCTTCACCTCCGGACCATTCCAGAACTCCTCGTGACGTCCGGGATCTCATACGGGACTCCGAACAACTTTCGGGTTACCGCATACCAATATCTCTACAACCCTAGCGTCACCGAACCTTAAGTGTGTAGACCCTACGGGTTCGGGAGACACGCAGACATGACCAAGACGACTCTTCGGTTAATAACCAACAGCGGGATCTGGATACCCATGTTGGCTCCCACATGCTCGTCGATGATCTCATCGGATGAACCACGATGTCGAGGATTCAAGTAATCCCGTATACAATTCCCTTTGTCAATCAGTACGTTAGTTGCCCGAGATTCGATCGACGGTATCCCAATACCTCGTTCAATCTCGTTACCGGCAAGTCACTTTACTCGTACCGTAATGCATAATCCCATGACCAAACACTTGGTCACATTGAGCTCATTATGATGATGCATTACCGAGTGGGCCCAGAGATACCTCTCCGTCATACGGAGTGACAAATCCCAGTCTCGATCCGTGTCAACCCAACAGATACTTTCGGGGATACCTGTAGTATACCTTTATAGTCACCTAGTTACGTTGTGATGTTTGGTACACCCAAAGCACTCCTACGGCATCCGGGAGTTACACGATCTCATGGTCTAAGGAAATGATACTTGACACTGGAAAAACTCTAGCAAACGAACTACACGATCTTGTGCTATGCTTAGGATTGGGTCTTGTCCATCACATCATTCTCCTAATGATGTGATCCCGTTATCAATGACATCCAATGTCCATAGTCAGGAAACCATGACTATCTGTTGATTAATGAGCTAGTTAACTAGAGGCTCACTAGGGACATGTTATTGTCTATGTATTCACACATGTATTATGATTTCCGGATAACACAATTATAGCATGAATAATAGACAATTATCATGAACAAGGAAATATAATAATAATCATTTTATTATTGCCTCTAGGGCATATTACCAACAGTCTCCCACTTGCACTAGAGTCAATAATCTAGTTACATTGTGATGAATCGAACACCCATAGAGTTCTGGTGTGGATCATGTTTTGCTCGCGGAAGAGGTTTAGTTAACGGATCTGCAACATTCAGATCCGTATGTACTTTGCAAATATCTATGTCTCCATCTTGAACATTTTCACGAATGGAGTTGAAGCGACGCTTGATGTGCCTGGTCTTCTTGTGAAACCTAGGCTCCTTGGCAAGGGCAATAGCTCCAGTGTTGTCACAGAAGAGAGTGATCGGCCCCGACGCATTGGGTATGACTCCTAGGTCGGTGATGAACTCCTTCATCCAGATTTCTTCATGCGCTGCCTTAGAGGCTGCCATGTACTCCGCTTCACATGTAGATCCCGCCATGATGCTTTGCTTGCAAACTGCACCAGCTTACTGCCCCACCATTCAAAATATACACGTATCCGGTTTGTGACTTAGAGTCATCCAGATCTGTGTCGAAGCTAGTGTCGACGTAACCCTTTACGACGAGCTCCTTGTCACCTCCATATACGAGAAACATATCCTTAGTCCTTTTCAGGTACTTCAGGATATCCTTGACCGCTGTCCAGTGTTCCATGCCGGGATTACTTTGGTACCTTCCTACCAAACTTACCGCAAGGTTTACATCAGGTCTGGTACACAGCATGGCATACATGATAGACCCTATGGCCGAGGCATAGGGGACGACACTCATCTTTTCTCTATCTTCTATCGTGGTCGGACATTGAGCTGAGCTCAATTTGACACCTTGCAACACAGGCAAGAACCCCTTCTTGGACTGATCCATATTGAACTTCTTCAATATCTTATCAAGGTATGTGCTTTGTGAAAGACCTATGAGGCGTATCGATCTATCTCTATAGATCTTGATGCCTAATATGTAAGCATCTTCGCCAAGGTCCTTCATTGAAAAACACTTATTCAAGTAGGCCTTAATACTGTCCAAAAGTTCTATATCATTTCCCATCAAAAGTATGTCATCCACATATAATATAAGAAATGCTACAGAGCTCCCACTCAGTTTCTTGTAAACGCAGGCTTCTCCATAAGTCTGCATAAACCCAAACGCTTTGATCATTTCATTAAAGCGAATGTTCCAACTCCGAGATGCTTGCACCAGCCCATAGATGGAGCGCTGGAGCTTGCATACCTTGTTAGCATTCTTAGGATCGACAAAACCTTCCGGCTGCATCATATACAATTCTTCCTTAAGAAAGCCGTTAAGGAATGCCGTTTTGACGTCCATTTGCCATATCTCATAATCATAGTATGCGGCAATTGCTAACAAGATTCGAACGGACTTCAGCTTCTCTACGGGTAAGAAGGTCTCATCGTAGTAAACCCCTCGAAATTGTCGATAACCCTTAGCGACTGCTACCTCTTGAGCTTGCGTTGGTTTTCCCCGAAGAGGAAAGGATGATGCAGCAGAGTAGCGTAAGTATTTCCCTCAGTTTTTGAGAACCAAGGTATCAATCCAGTAGGAGGCCACGCGCAAGTCCCTCGTACCTACACAACAGAAAGAGCTCCATGCAACCAACACGATTAGGGGTTGTCAATCCCTTCACGGTCACTTACGAGAGAGAGATCTGATAGATAATATTTTTGGTATTTTTGGTACAGAGATGCAAAGTAAAAGTAAAAGGCAAAGTAAAAGGCAAAGCAAAATAAAAGTGATGGAGATTGATATGATGAGAATAGACCCGGGGGCCATAGGTTTTACTAGTGGCTTCTCTCGAGAGCATAAGTATTCTACGGTGGGTGAACAAATTACTATTGAGCAATTAACAGAATTGAGCATAGTTATGAGAATATCTAGGCATGATCATGTATATAGGCATCACATCCATGACACGTAGATCGAAACGATTCTGCATCTACTACTATTACTCCACTCATCGACCGCTATCCAGCATGCATCTAGAGTATTAAGTTAAAAACAGAGTAACGCTTTAAGCAAGATGACATGATGTAGAGAGATAAATTCATGCAATATGAAATAAACCCCATCTTGTTATCCTCGATGGCAATGATACAGTACGTGCCTTGCTGTGCCTTCTGTCACTGGGAAAGGACACTGCAAGATCGAACCCAAAGCTAAGCACTTCTCCCATGGCAAGAACTACCAATCTAGTTGGCCAAACCAAATGGATAATTCGAAGAGACCTGCAAAGATAACCAATCATACATAAAATAATTCAGAGAAGATTCAAATATTATTCTTAGATAGACTTGATCATAAACCCACAATTCATCGGTCTCAACAAACAAACAGCAAAAAGAAGAAGATTACATCGAGTAGATCTCCACAAGAGAGGGGGAGAACATTGTATTGAGATCCAAAAAGAGAGAAGAAGCCATCTAGCTACTAACTATGGACCCGAAGGTCTGAGGTAAACTACTCACACTTCATCGGAGAGGCTAAGATGATGTAGAAGCCCTCCGTGATGACGGCCCTCTCCGGCGGAGCTCCGGAACATGCCCCAAGATGGGATCTCGTGGATACAGAAAGTTGCGGTGGTGGAATTAGGTTTTTGGCTCCTGTTCTGTTTGTTTGGGAGTACGTGGATATATATAGGAGGAAGAAGTACGTTGGTGGAGGGTCGAGGGGCCCACGAGGTAGGGGGCGCGCCCCAGGGGGTGGGCGCGCCCCCCACCCTCTTGACCACCTCCGGCATTCCTTGGCGTAGGGTCCAAGTCTCCTGTGTCTTATTTGGGAAGAAAATCACGTTCCAAAAAGGATTTTTCTGTTTGGACTTCGTTTGATATTCCGTTTCTTCGAAACACCGAAATAGGGAAAAAACAGCAATTCTGGGCTGGGCCTCCGGTTAATAGGTTAGTCCCAAAAATAATATAAAAGTGGAAAATAAAGCCCAATATAGTCCAAAACAGTAGATAATATAGCATGGAGCAATCAAAAATTATAGATACGTTGGAGACGTATCAGGCATCCCCAAGCTTAATTCCTGCTCATCCTGGAGTAGGTAAATGATAAAAAAAAGAATTTTTGATGCGGAGTGCTACTTGGCATAATTTCAATGCAAAATTTCTTAATTGTGGTATGAATATTCAGATTAGAAAGATTCAAGACAAAAGTTCATATTGACATAAAGAATAATAACACTTCAAGCATACTAATAAAGCAATTATGTCTTCTCAAAATAACATGGCCAAAGAAAGTTATCCCTACAAAATCATATAGTCTGGCTATGCTCTATCTTCACCACACAAAGTATTTAAATCATGCACAACCCCGATGACAAGCCAAGCAATTGTTTCATACTCTAACTTTTTCAAAACTTTTTCGATCTTCACGCAATACATGAGCATGAGCCATGGCTATAGCACTTATATGGAATAGAATGATGGTTGTGGACAAGACAAAAAGAGGGGAAGATAGTCTCACATCAACTAGGTGTATCAACGGGCTATGGAGATGCCCATTAATAGATATCAATGTGAGTGAGTAGGGATTGCCATGCAACGGATGCACTAGAGCTATAAGTATATGAAAGCTCATCAAAAGAAACTAAGTGGGTGTGCATCCAACTCGCTTGCTCACGAAGACCTAGGGCAATTTGAGGAAGCCCATCATTGGAATATACAAGCCAAGTTCTATAATGAAAAATTCCCACTAGTATATGAAAGTGACATAACGAGAGGCTCTCTATAATGAAGATCATGGTGCTACTTTGAAGCACAAGTTTGGTAAAAGGATAGTAGCAGTGTCCCTTCTCTCTTTTATCTCTCATTTTTTTATTTGGGCCTTTTTTTCTGGCCTCTTTTTTTTCGTTCGGAGTCTCATCCCGACTTATGGGGGAATCATAGTCTCCATCATCCTTTGCTCACTTGGGACAATGCTCTAAAAAATGATGATCATCACACTTTTATTTTTCTTACAACTCAACAATTACAACTCAATACTTAGAACAAATATGACAATGAATCAAGAGTGACATGTATGAAAGAATTATGAATGGTGGCTTTGCCACAAATACGATGTCAACTACATGTTCATGGTAGCAATATGACAATGATGGAGCGTGCCATAATAAACGGAACGGTGGAAAGTTGCATGGCAATATATCTCGGAATGGCTATGGAAATGCCATGATAGGTAGGTATGGTGGCCGTTTTAAGGAAGGTATATGGTGGGTGTATGATACCGGCGAAAGGTGCGCGGTATTAGAGAGGCTAGCAATTGTGGATGGATGGGAAAAAGTGCGTATAATCCATGGACTCAACATTAGTCATAAACAACTCATATACTTATTGCAAAAATCTAGAAGTTATCAAAGCAAAGTATTACGCACATGCTCCTAGGGGGATAGATTGGTAGGAAAGACCATCGCTCGTCCCCGACCGCCACTCATAAGGAAGACAATCAATAAATAAGTTATGCTCCGACTTCATCACATAACGGTTCACCATACGTGCATGCTACGGGAATCACAAACTTTAACACAAGTATTCTTTAAATTCACAACTACTAAACTAGCATGACTCTAATATTATCACCTCCATATCTCAAAACAATTATCATGCTTCAATCTTCTCTTAGTATTCAACACACTCAAAAGAAAATTTCACAAATCATGAATACCAAGCATATTAACATTAAGCAATTTACCATGCCATTAAGACTCTCAAAATAATTTAAGTGAAGCATGAGAGATCAATAGTTTCTTTAAAGGGATTTTTGCATTCGTACCCCTAGTTGGGTCACGCTCGACTGATTTGCCCCTTGTTTTTCAACAATTGTGGTTTTGCCCAGATCACTTCACTCGCCTTGTGTTTTTGCCCTTCCGGGGCAGTTCCGACCAATCACGATTCGCCACGTGGCGACTGCTCATTGGTCGGAACCGCCCCGGAAGGGCAAAAACACAAGGCGAGTGAAGTGAGCTGGGCAAAAATGCAATTATTGAAAAACTAGGGGAAAATCAGTCGAGCGTGACCCAACTAGGGTCACCAATACAATTGTTCCTTCTTTAAAACAAACCACCACAGTGCTCTAAAAGATCTAAGTGAAGCACATAGAGCAAAATTATAACGCTCAAAAGATATAAGTGAAGCACATTGAGCAAAACTACTTAGCTCAAAAGATATAAGTGAAGCACCTAGAGTATTCTATCAAATTCCAATTTATGTATGGCTCTCTCAAAAGGTGTGTACAGCAAGGATGATTGTGGCACACTAACAAATAAAGACACAAATAATACAAGACGCTCCAAGCAAAACACATATCATGTTGGTGAATAGAAATATAGCTCCAAGTAAATTACCAATGGAAGTGGACAAAAGAGGGGATGCCTTCCGGGGCATCCCCAAGCTTTGACTTTTTAGTGTCCTTGGATTGTCTTTGGGGTGCCATGGGCATCCCCAAACTTAGGCTCTTGCCACTCCTTGTTCCATAATCCATCAAAAGAATTGACCCAAAACTTGAAAACTTCACAACACAAAACTCAACAGAAATCTCGTGAGCTCCGTTAGAGGAAGAAAACAAAATACTACTTCAAAGTACTGTAATGAACTCATTGTTTATTATATTGGTGTTAAACCTAATGTATTCCAACTTCTCAATGGATCATAACATATTTTACTAACCATAGATTCATCAAAATAAGCAAACAACACACGAAAAACAGAATCTGTCAAAAACAGAACAGTCTGTAGTGATCTGCAACTAACGCAAACTTCTGGAACCCAAAAAATTCTACCAAAATTAGACGACCTATAAAATTTGTTTATTGATCAGCAGCAATTTGAATCAGTATTTTCTCACGTTCTGATGATTTTTAATAATTCGGTCACTGAACACAAAGTATCTGGAAATTACAGCAAGATCAAACAACTATCATCCAAGAAGTTCCAATAGGTCTAGCTTGGCACAAACACTAATTAAAACACAAAACCACATCCGAACAGAGGGTAGATGGGTTATTTATTCCCTAACAGAAGAAAAACACAAAAAATTAAAAATAAAATTGGGTTGCCTCCCAACAAGCGCTATCGTTTAACGCCCCTAGCTAGGCATAAAAGCGGGGATAGATCTAAGTATTGCCATCTTTGGAAGGCAATCCATAAGTGGCTCTCATGATAGTTTCATATGGAAATTTTATTTTCTTTATTGGAAAGTGTTCCATGCCCTTTTTTAATGGAATTGGAATCTAATATTCCCTTCCTTCATATCAATAATCGCACCAACCGTTCTAAGGAAAGGTCTACCAAGAATAATAGGGCAAGAAGGATTGCAATCTATATCAAGAAAAATGAAATCTACGGGCACATAATTTCTATTGGCAACAATAAGAACATCATTAATCCTTCCCATAGGTTTCTTAATAGTGGAATCCGCAAGATGCAAGTTTAGAGAGCAATCATCAAAATCACGGAAATCTAGTAAATCACACAAAGTTTTGGGGATGGTTGAGACGCTAGTACCCAAATCACACAAAGCATAAAACTCATGATCTTTAATTTTAATTTTAATAGTTGGTTCCCACTCATCATAGAGTTTTCTAGGGATAGAAACTTTCAACTCAAGCTTTTCTTCATAAGATAGCATCAAGGCATCAACAATATGTTCAGTAAAGGCTTTCTTTTGACTATAAGCATGTGGAGAATTTAGCACGGCTTGCAACAAGGAAATACAATCAATCAAAGAGCAAATTTCATAATTAAATTCCTTGAAATCCAATATAGTGGGTTTAGCAACATCTAGATTATTATTTCTTTCAATCCCACTTTCATCAATTTCCTCATAAAGATCTAAATACTCCGAATTTTTAGAACGCCTTCTAGGTAAGGGAAGATCATATTAAGTTTCATCAAGATTTATATTGCAAAACAAAGATTTGATAGGAGACACATCAATAACTTTTAGATCCTCATCTTGATTTTCATAGGTATTGGAAGAACACGCTTTAATAAAGGCATCTTTGGAAGCATGCATCCTAGCGGTTCTTTCCTTGCACTCATCAATGGAAATTCTCATGGCTTTGAGAGACTCATTGATATCATGCTTAGGAGGGATAGATCTAAGCTTTAAAGAATCAACCTCAAGAGAATTTCTCTTCAAGCAAAGCATTAAAATTATTTTGTGAATTATTTAACACTACTCTCAAATTCAGAGGGCATCTTATTATAATTTCCGTAAGAGTTGTTGTAGGAATTTCCATAATTATTAGAAGGATTACTAGGATAAGGCCTAGGATTAAAATTCCCTCTATACGCGTTGTTACCAAAATTATTCCTACCAACAAAATTCACATCCATAGATTCATTATTATTCTCAATCAAAGTAGACAAAGGCATATCATTAGGATCAGAAGAAACACTCTTAGTAGCAAACAATTTCATAAGTTCATCCATCTTTCCACTCAAAATATTGATTTCTTCTATCGATTCACTTTTTTATTAGAAGATCTTTCAGTGTGCCATTGAGAATCATTAACCATAATATTATCTAGGAGTTTACTAGCATCTCCTAAAGTGATTTCCATAAAAGTGCCTCCCGCGGCCGAATCTAAAAGATTTCTAGAAGCACAATTCAATCCGGCATAATTTTTTGTATAATCATCCATAAGTTCAAACCATGAGTAGGGTAATTACGTATCATTAATTTCATTCTCTCCCAAGCTTGTGCAACATGTTCATGATCAAGTTGCCTAAAATTCATAATGTCGTTTCTAAGAGAGATGATCTTAGCGGGAGGAAAATACTTAGAGATAAAAGCATCTTTGCACTTGTTCCAAGAATCAATACTATTTTTAGGCAAAGACGAAAACCAAGCTTTAGCACGATCTCTAAGCGAAAAAGGGAATAGCTTCAATTTAACAACGTCATTATCGACATATTTTTTGTTTTGCATATCGCATAAATCAACGAAGCTATTTATATGAGTAGCGGCATCTTCACTGGGAAGGCCGGTGAATTGATCTTTCATAACAAGATTCAAAAAAGCAGTATTGATTTCACAAGATTCAGTATTGGCAAGAGGAGCAATCGGAGTGCTAAGGAAATCATTATTGTTGGTATTGGTGAAGTCACACAATTTGGTAGTATCTTGAGCCATTGCGACAAACAAGCAATCCAACACACGAGCAAACAAAAGGCAAGCGAGAAAAAGGCAAACAGAAAAGGAGGAGGAGAAGGAGAAGGAGATTGGGAAAGGGAGGGCAAATAAAATGGCAAGGGTGAAGTGGGGGAGAGCAAAACGAGAGGCAAATGGCAACTAATGTAATGCTGGAGATAGGGATTGTGATGGGTACTTGGTATGTTGACGTTTTGCGTAGACTCCTCGGCAACGGTGCCAGAAATTCTTATTGCTACCTCTTGAGCTTGCGTTGGTTTTCCCCGAAGAGGAAAGGATGATGCAGTAGAGTAGCGTAAGTATTTCCCTCAGTTTTTGAGAACCAAGGTATCAATCCAGTAGGAGGCCACGCGCAAGTCCCTCGTACCTACACAACACAAAGAGCTCCTCGCAACCAACGCGATTAGGGGTTGTCAATCCCTTCACCGGTCACTTACGAGAGTGAGATCTGATAGATAATATTTTTGGTATTTTTGGTATAGAGATGCAAAGTAAAAGTAAAAGGAAAAGTAAAAAGCAAAGCAAAATAAAAGTGATGGAGATTGATATGATGAGAATAGACCCGGGGGCCATAGGTTTCACTTGTGGCTTCTCTCAAGAGCATAAGTATTCTACGGTGGGTGAACAAATTACTGTTGAGCAATTGACAGAATTGAGCATAGTTATGAGAATATCTAGGCATGATCATGTATATAGGCATCACGTCTGTGACAAGTAGATCAAAACGATTCTGCATCTACTACTATTACTCCACTCATCGACCGCTATCCAGCATGCATCTAGAGTATTAAGTTTAAAATAGAGTAACGCTTTAAGCAAGATGACATGATGTAGAGAGATAAATTCATGCAATATGAAATAAACCCCATCTTGTTATCCTCGATGGCAACGATACAATACGTGCCTTGCTGCCCCTTCTGTCACTGGAAAAGGACACCGCAAGATCGAACCCAAAGATAAGCACTTCTCCCATGGCAAGAACTACCAATCTAGTTGGCCAAATCAAACGGATAATTCGAAGATACTTGCAAAGATAACCAATCATACATAAAAGAATTCAGAGAAGATTCAAATATTATTCATAGATAGATTTGATCATAAACCCACAATTCATCGGTCTCAACAAACACACCACAAAAAAAGAAGATTACATCGAATAGATCTCCACAAGAGAGGGGGAGAACATTGTATTGAGATCCAAAAAGAGAGAAGAAGCCATCTAGCTACTAACTATGGACCCGAAGGTCTGAGGTAAACTACTCACACTTCATCGGAGAGGCTATGATGATGTAGAAGCCCTCCGTGATGACGGCCCTCTCCGGCGGAGCTCCGGAACAGGCCCCAAGATGGGATCTTGTGGATACAGAAAGTTGTGGCGGTGGAATTAGGTTTTTGGCTCCTGTTCTATTCGTTTGGGGGTACGTGGATATATATAGGAGTGAGGAAGTCCTGGACTAGGGGGTGTTCGGATAGCCAGACTATCATCATCGGCCGGACTCCAAGACTACGAAGATACAAGATTGAAGACTTCGTTCCGTGTCCGGATGGGACTTTCCTTGGCGTGGAAGGCAAGCTTGGCGATACGGATATGTAGATCTCCTACCATTGTAACCGACTCTGTGTAACCCTAGCCCTCTCTGGTGTCTATGTAAACCGGAGGGTTTTAGTCCGTAGGACGAACACAACCATTACAACAATCATACCATAGGCTAGCTTCTAGGGTTTAGCCTCCTTGATCTCGTGGTAGATCCACTCTTGTACTACCCATATCATCAATATCAATCAAGCAGGAGTAGGGTTTTACCCTCATCGAGAGGGCCCGAACCTGGGTAAAAACATCATGTCCCTTGTCTCCTGTTACCATCCGCCTAGACGCACAGTTCGGGACCCCCTACCCAAGATCTGCCGGTTTTGACACCGACATTTGTGCTTTCATTGAGAGTTCCTCTGTGTCGTCACCGATAGGCTTGATGGCTTCTTCAATCAACAACAACACCGTCCAGGGTGAGACTTTTCTCCCCGGACAAATCTTCATATTCGGCGGCTTCGCACTGCGGGCCAATTCGCTTGGCCATCTGGAGCAGATCGAAAGCTACGCCCCTGGCCATCAGGTCAGGTTTGGAAGCCTAAACTTCACGGCGGACATCTGCGGAGACTTGATCTTCGATGGATCCGAGCCGCAGCCGAGCGTGCCGCACTGTCACGATGGGCATGATCTAACTCTGCTGCCGGACAGTACCTTGGAGGCCGCACACGAATCCGCTCCGACCCATAGTTCGGAGCCGATCGCGCAGATCGAGGACGGGTGGCTGGACACCACCTCGGGAGCTGCAACCGCTACGGCGATGGAGTCGAACACTGACCTTGTCCCTTATAAAGCTCATGACTCCGAGGTGCCGGACTCCCTGCCGGACTCCGAGCCTCCTGCGCCCCGGCCAATCGAACCCGATTGGGCGCCGATCATGGAGTTCACTGCCGAGGACATCTTTCAGCTCTCACCCTTTGGCGACATCCTAAATTCGCTAAAGCATCTCTCGCTATCAGGAGAGCCCTGGCCGGACTGCGGCCAGGATCGTTGGGATGCGGACAACGAAGAAATTCAAAGCCCACCCACCACCCACTTTGTGGCCACTGTCGACGATCTAACCGACATGCTAGACTACGACTCCGAAGACATCGACGGTATGGACGACGATGCCGGAGACGATCAAGAACCAGCGCCTACAGGGCACTGGAAGACCACCTCGTCATATGACATATACATGGTGGACACCCCAAAGGATGGGGAAGGCGAAGAAGCAGCGGAGGCAGATTCCTTAAAGAAACAGCCCAAGCGCCGACGACAGCGACGCCGCTCTAAATCCCGCCACAGCAAGAATGGACATTCTGGCACAGGAGATAATAACACCCCAGAAAGTGCCGAAGACAACCCCCTCCATCAAGATTTAGTGCAGGAGGACGCAGAAGCAAGGCCTCACGAGAGAGCGACAAACGAAGAGGTCGAGGATGATAATTACATACCTCCCTCCGGAGACGAGGCAAGCCTCGACGACGACGAATTCGTCGTGCCTGAGGATCCCGTCGAACAAGAGCATTTCAAACGCAGGCTAATGGCCACAGCAAATAGCCTAAAGAAAAAGCAGCAGCAGCTTCGAGCTGATCAAGACCTGCTGGCCGACAGATGGACCGAGGTCCTCGCGGCCGAAGAGAATGAACTCGAACGCCCCTCCAAAAGCTACCCAAAACGCAAGTTGCTCCCCCGACTAGAGGAGGAAGCATACAAACCTTCATCACTAGCGCACAATATGGCAGACCGACCACCTCGTGGCCGCGACAGAGAGGCATCTAGGCCCTCCACCAGGACCGTACCCCGGCACCGCTCAAAAAGTACGAAGCCACGGGGGAACGCGTCAAACTTGCGGGATATATTGGAGGACAAGGCAAGACAATCCAGATCTATCTATGGATCACGTGGACGCCCCACGACCCATGACGAATACCGTCGCGCCGGATACAGCAACTCCGGCCGGGCCAAACACAGCAGACAACGCTCTCTTGAGCTACGTTGTGATATTGCTCAATATAGAGGCGCCGCACACCCACTATGCTTCACAGACGAAGTAATGGATCATCAAATCCTTGAAGGGTTTAAACCCGTCAACATTGAATCCTACGATGGCACAACAGACCCCGCGGTTTGGATCGAGGATTATCTCCTTCATATCCATATAGCCCGCAGCGACGATCTCCACGCCATCAAATATCTCCCGCTCAAGCTTAAAGGACCAGCTCGGCATTGGCTTAACAGCCTGCCCGCAGAGTGAATTGGGTGTAGGGAGGACCTGGAAGCCGCATTCCTCGACAACTGCAGGGCACATATGTGCATGTAGTACGGGTCAGCGACACAGATAAAACGTATCTGCTCAACCCCAATGATGTAGTTCATGTGCAAGGCATAAAGGTGGAAAAAAGTAAAATCCAGCTTCTTCACGTGAAACATGTCGAATATGTAATCGAATCGGAGGAAGAACTTATCTGCGGGGAAGGAGTCGACGTACGACATTTGCCGCGGGACATTAACCACGCAGAGTGGGTATCCTGGATCTTTCGAGGTGATGAGGCCTTTCTCTACCCGCAGCACATCGTCATGAAGTCTCCTTAGATCGCCGAATCTGGCCCGTAGCGCTGTTTCGGGTAGGATTGGTCGACCGGGGATATGCCATTTATCCGCATCGGGGATATCTACACGGTCCTGAAGCCGAGGCTGCTGAGGCGGCTGGATCATAGAATCAGCTTTTTTGCCTTTCCTCGCTCTCTTCCTAGGCTTCTTTACCACCGGATGGTCGTCAATAACACGTTGAGTCGGTAATTCAGGCACCGACTCATGATGCTCAAACCCTGAGGAGGCGCTAGTATAGACATACTGTTCAGCGCCATCGTCATCCTCATCCTCATCCATGGCGATGTCATCAGCGACTAATGGAGCCACCTGCTTACCCCGTCCGCTATCACCCAACCTGACACCCGACGCTAATTGGGTAGGTGGGGTGTTGATGTTCATACCTTGCTGAGGCTGCATGCTCGTGGGTGTGCTCCCGGCCGCCTCCAGACGAAGCAGACTCTTTGGCCACAATAGGACCCACCCATTGCAACAATCACCAAGCCGCCGCGGGGTCTCGTCGTCATCCCCCACTAGTATTAGAGGAGGCAAATTCTCGTGGCCCAGTTTGACACTAGCCACGGAAACCTTGAAGACATTCGGGGGGATCAACCGGCTGTGGAACAATGGTTCCTTCGGCTCCATTATCGTCCCCTTCCCCACGTCCACCTTCTGTTCGCCGATGGTGTACAATATGGTGCACGGGGTTTCGTTGGCCTGCAAAGAAAAGTCTGCGATGTGAGACATCCAAAAGGCAACGAAAACGGGAGATTATACATTTATATTGAAGGGGGCCGGTGTGGCAGATACCGTGAGGGCGTCGAGCTCAGCCAAAGAGGAGGCACCACCGAGCACGTCTGGTGCGGCAGCCGGTGCGGGAGCCGGTGCGGGAGCATGTGCTGCCAAGAAGTCAGCAAGGGGAAAGTCCTCTGCATTTTTTTGGATTTTCCCTTGTCCAAGTGTGAACGCCCGTCACCAAGGAAGTAGATATATCTGCAATCACCTGTTTTGGGGTAGCTACCGCTGTTGCGACTGTCTGAGATGATTTCTTCTCAACCGCAATCTCAACCTTCTTGTCGATGCTTTCTTCAGTTAACCTCCGTCTTTCCTTTTTCTCCTCCGTTGTCTCACGGTAGTACTTCTTCCACGTGGCGCCGTCTCCGACACCGTGCACGCGTCCATATGACGGTCGAGTATCCACCGGTTGTTGTTTCAATATGTTCAACGCCCGATTGAATGGAATGTCCCACTTGGGCCTCGCCAATGCCTCAGACGGCGAGTCGCTTTCGGCCGCAATCCGGTGCTGCTCTCTCTGCAAAAGGCACAAGGATCGTTTACAAATATGACTAACGTGTGCAGTCGAATTGATCAGAAACTAAAATTACCAGCAGTCTCATGAACTCCGTAATGACCGGTGTTGTCTCATAAACCTTCTTCAGTGGGTCCCAACGGTGGCGGGCCCTCAGGACGTCACGCTCCTGCGGGACGATGAAATCCGCCAAGGGGTCTGGGATGCCCAGACTCGCGGCTTCCGCGTCCTCCTTGGCCCATTTGGACCTCTTTCCGTCGTAACCACGGCTTCCGAGGTGGTGAGTCCCAATGTTCCTCTTTTGAAGACCCTTCATGTACTTAGACTTTTCTTTGGCAGCTTCGGCCTCGCAAGCCTCCTTGAATATTTGAAACTGCTCTTCCGTGATTGTCGGACTTTCCTTTACAATGTCGGAGTAGGGTTCCCCGTCGTTGATCTTTGCTTTCACTCGATTTTTCCAGGCGGCCAACGCGTTGCTAAACTTGGTCATGGCGTGTTTGTTTATCTTCTTCATTGCCGGGTCCTTGTCTAGATCTTCATAATCCTTCTCATTTCGGCCCGGGAACAAGAATATCTGGTGAAACTTCTTTAGGAGGGAGCTCCTCATATTTTCTATCTTCTTTAGATTCTCATCGTTGATGGTGGCGGTTGTCCGTATGATGCAGCCTATTTGATTGCCGTAGCACGCGCGCGCTTCCTCGGGCGCCTTTGGCTCAAAATTGCCGTTGTCCACCTCCGTGACCACCAGTCTAGTAGTCCTGAGTTTGTTAGGAACCCGTTGCCTCTTTGCTTTCGGTTCTACACCAGCTCCGCTCCCCGAGGCAGCACCGGTCTCAGCGTCGGTCTCGATGCTGGTCTGAATCTTAGCGCCGGTCTCAGTCTCAGCACCGGTCTGCATGTCGGTCTTAGCACCTGTCTACGTGTCGTTCTCAGTTCCCGATGCCACCGGTGGGCCCAGCAACAACATCTGTTGATCGTCGGTAAGGCTAAAAAATTCATCTGCCGCCTGGTAGACGTCGTCGCAATCACCAGAACCCTGTCCTTCATCGTTGCTAGCCATGTTTCCTATGATTAAATCTAGTCAATTAATTCCAGACCTAATAAAATGAATAATAACATAAAAAGGGACAATTATTTTGCAGGAATGTTGACTCCTTCCTAGTGCAGCAAATCCCGGGCACTCGATATGTCCTAGTTTGTAGCACAAGTCATGCCGAAATTCATGGGAAATTTCGGCATGACCTTTGCTAAAAAGTGGACAAATCGAGAACCTGAAATTTGCTGGAACAGAAATGAATCAACATTCCGGCAAAACATAGGCCACTCAGCATCATTCCCTGGAAACAACAAAGCCACTTGGGCACAATCGAACAACTTCAATGAAAAGATATAACATGACCTTTTCAATGAAAAATAAAATTTGCCTAAATTCTTTTGCTTGAAAAATAGTGGTCTTTTCAAAAATCAAAAACCTTTGCCAATCTACTTAACCTAGCTTGTTAATCCAACGAACCTAATTAACCTACCTATTTAACCTAGTTAGTTAATCTAGTTTACCTAGATAATTAACCCTAATTAAACTAGTTAACGCAGCTAGTTCTCTGTCAAAGCCTAAAATAAATTTTTGCACTAATTAACATGGATAATTAACCTAATTAAACTAGTTAACCTGACTAGTTCTCTGTCAAAGCCCTAACTAAGTTTTTGCACTAACCTAGATAATTAACCTAATTAAACTAGTTAACATAACTACTTCTCTGTCAATGCCCTAACTAAATTTTTGCCCTAACCTAGATAATTAACCTAATTAAACTGGCTAACCTATGCATGAGAGAGAGAGGAGGGGTGGGGGCTTACAGATGATGGCTCCGGTGGTGGCGACGGAGGCAGTGGTGGCGAGGGAGGCAGGGGCGTCTCCGGTGACGGCGAGGGAGGTAGGGGCGTCTCCGGTGACGGTGAGGAAGGTGGCATCGACGGCGGCTCCGGTGGCGTTGGGGGCGGCTCCGGTGTCGTCGACGGCGCACGGCTCTGGTGGCGTCGTCGGCGGCGGCGAAGTGGGGCGACGGTGAATCAGGGAGACGGCGGCGCGCGGGGTGGGTTGAGGGATTTGGGGGAGAAGTGGTGGCCGGGGGGAAACGATTTTTTGGTTAAGTCAAACTTAGCGGTAGCGCGTTTCGCAAAACGAGCTATAGCTAAGATAGCTATAACGCTTTCTGCAAAACGCGCTGCTGCTATAGTTCTGTAAATTTCTTCCTTTTTAAATTTCCTTTTCTGTTTCTATAGCGGGGGTCTAGGACACGCGCTGCAGCTACGTTAGCTATAGCGCCTCTTACGAACAAACACTGCTGCTATGCCTTCCTCCGATTTTTCGCTTTTTTGTTTACTTTGCTTTACATTTTATTTTTCCCTTTCTCCTTTTTCTATTTCTTTCATTTTCATTTACTTTTCTATTTGTTTTTCATCTTATTTTATTTCCGTTAGTAGTAGCGCTCTTCTCAGGAAATGCGCTGCTAATTATGCTCTAGCGGTAGCGTGTTTCTGCGAAGCACGCTACTGCTATGCGTAGCCTAGCATTCTGCCAATGGGAATATTAGTAGTAGCGCTTTCTCGGCCGCGAGCGCTACTGCTAAGTTTGTATCTGTAGCGCGGTTTTTTTTAGATCGCTACTGCTATATAGCACTAGCGCGCTATTTTGACCCGCGATGTTGCTAAATTTCTGTGTATAAGGTTTTCCCTAGTAGTGATGTGTCGTTCGCCCTGACATAGTGCCCAAAGCCGGATAATCATGGATGCACCAAATTATAACAGCACACAGAAAGAAATCAGCTGGTGGGCTGCTATATAGGTCTCGAGTGAGAACAACCTTCCATAGCAGTTGAAGTTCCTCCACAAGAGGCTCCATGAACAAATCAAAATCCTTTCCGGGACTTTTTGGACCTGGGATGAGCAAGGCCATCATGCAGTTTGATTCTTTGGTGCAGACATTTGGAGGCATGTTGTAAGGGATAGCATGCACTGGCCACATGCTATATGTGGCGCTCTGGTGGCCAAATGGGTTAAATCCATCTGAAGCTAAGCCAAGTCTAATGTTTCTCGGGTCAGCAGCAAATCTTTGTGTTCGTCATTGAAGCTTTTCCACTCACTACCATGAGATGGATGGCTCATTACATTCTGATCTCTGTACTCCTGGTTCCTAGAATGCCATGGTACATCCTCTCTTGTTTCAGCATCATGAAACAACCTCTGCAATCTTGGTGTAATTGGAAAATGTCTCAGAACATTATGAGGAATCCTCTTCACGGCATCGCCATCTTTCCATCTTGATGATTTGCATTTCGGGCATTCACTTAAGTTGGCATAATCCTTCCAGAACAGAACACAATTATTCTTACAAACATGGTGTTGGGGAATGTTGCAGAAAATAAAAAATTTCTACGCTTCACCAAGATCAATCTATGGAGTCATCTAGCAACGAGAGAGAGGAGTGCATCTACATACCGTTGTAGATCGCGAGCGGAAGCGTTCAAGAGAATGGGGTTGAAGGAGTCGTACTCGTCGTGATCCAAATCACCGATGACCGAGCGCCGAACGGACGACACCTCCGCCTTCAACACACGTACAGTTGGGGAAGACGTCTCCTCCTTCTTGATCCAGCAAGGGGAAGGAGAGGTTGATGGAGATCCAGCAGCACGACGGCGTGGTGGTGGAAGCAGCGGGGATCTCGGCAGGGCTTCGCCAAGCTCAGCGAGAGGGAGAGGTGTCACGGGAGGGAGAGGGAGGCGCCAGGGGCTAGGGTGCACAACCCTCCCTCCCCCCTCTTTATATAGGGGTCCAGGGGGGCGCCGGCCCCCTAGAGATCCCATCTCGAAGGGGAGGCGGCAGCCAAAGGGGGGACTTGCCCCCCAAGTCAAGTGGGGCGCCCCCCACCCCTAGGGTTTCTAACCCTAGGCGTAGGGGAGGCCCAAGGGGGGCGCGCCAGCCCACCAGGGGCTGGTTTCCTTTCCCACTTCAGCCCATGGGGGCCTTCGAGATAGGTGGCCCCACCCGGTGGACCCCCGGGACCCTTCCGGTGGTCCCGGTACAATACCGGTGACCCCTGAAACTTTCCCGGTGGCCGAAACTAGACTTCCTATGTACAATTCTTCACCTCCGGACCATTCCAGAACTCCTCGTGACATCCGTTATCTCATACGGGACTCCGAACAACTTTCGGGTTACCGCATACCAATATCTCTACAACCCTAGCGTCACCGAACCTTAAGTGTGTAGACCCTACGGGTTCGGGAGACACGCAGACATGACCAAGACGACTCTTCGGTTAATAACCAACAGCGGGATCTGGATACCCATGTTGGCTCCCACATGCTCGTCGATGATCTCATCGGATGAACCACGATGTCGAGGATTCAAGTAATCCCGTATACAATTCCCTTTGTCAATCAGTACGTTAGTTGCCCGAGATTCGATCGATGGTATCCCAATACCTCGTTCAATCTCGTTACCGGCAAGTCACTTTACTCGTACCGTAATGCATAATCCCGTGACCAAACACTTGGTCACATTGAGCTCATTATGATGATGCATTACCGAGTGGGCCCAGAGATACCTCTCCGTCATACGGAGTGACAAATCCCAGTCTCGATCCGTGTCAACCCAACAGATACTTTCGGGGATACCTGTAGTATACCTTTATAGTCACCTAGTTACGTTGTGATGTTTGGTACACCCAAAGCACTCCTACGGCATCCGGGAGTTACACGATCTCATGGTCTAAGGAAATGATACTTGACACTGGAAAAACTCTAGCAAACGAACTACACGATCTTGTGCTATGCTTAGGATTGGGTCTTGTCCATCACATCATTCTCCTAATGATGTGATCCCGTTATCAATGACATCCAATGTCCATAGTCAGGAAACCATGACTATCTGTTGATTAATGAGCTAGTTAACTAGAGGCTCACTAGGGACATGTTATTGTCTATGTATTCACACATGTATTATGATTTCCGGATAACACAATTATAGCATGAATAATAGACAATTATCATGAACAAGGAAATATAATAATAATCATTTTATTATTGCCTCTAGGGCATATTACCAACAGTCTCCCACTTGCACTAGAGTCAATAATCTAGTTACATTGTGATGAATCGAACACCCATAGAGTTCTGGTGTTGATCATGTTTTGCTCGCGGAAGAGGTTTAGTTAACGGATCTGCAACATTCAGATCCGTATGTACTTTGCAAATATCTATGTCTCCATCTTGAACATTTTCACGAATGGAGTTGAAGCGACGCTTGATGTGCCTGGTCTTCTTGTGAAACCTAGGCTCCTTGGCAAGGGCAATAGCTCCAGTGTTGTCACAGAAGAGAGTGATCGGCCCCGACGCATTGGGTATGACTCCTAGGTCGATGATGAACTCCTTCATCCAGATTTCTTCATGCGCTGCCTTAGAGGCTGCCATGTACTCCGCTTCACATGTAGATCCCGCCATAATGCTTTGCTTGCAAACTGCACCAGCTTACTGCCCCACCATTCAAAATATACACGTATCCGGTTTGTGACTTAGAGTCATCCAGATCTGTGTCGAAGCTAGCGTCGACGTAACCCTTTACGACGAGCTCCTCGTCACCTCCATATACGAGAAACATATCCTTAGTCCTTTTCAGGTACTTCAGGATATCCTTGACCGCTGTCCAGTGTTCCATGCCGGGATTACTTTGGTACCTTCCTACCAAACTTACCGCAAGGTTTACATCAGGTCTGGTACACAGCATGGCATACATGATAGACCCTATGGCCGAGGCATAGGGGACGACACTCATCTTTTCTCTATCTTCTGTCGTGGTCGGACATTGAGCTGAGCTCAATTTGACACCTTGCAACACAGGCAAGAACCCCTTCTTGGACTGATCCATATTGAACTTCTTCAATATCTTATCAAGGTATGTGCTTTGTGAAAGACCTATGAGGCGTATCGATCTATCTCTATAGATCTTGATGCCTAATATGTAAGCATCTTCTCCAAGGTCCTTCATTGAAAAACACTTATTCAAGTAGGCCTTAATACTGTCCAAAAGTTCTATATCATTTCCCATCAAAAGTATGTCATCCACATATAATATAAGAAATGCTACAGAGCTCCCACTCAGTTTCTTGTAAACGCAGGCTTCTCCATAAGTCTGCATAAACCCAAACGCTTTGATCATTTCATTAAAGCGAATGTTCCAACTCCGAGATGCTTGCACCAGCCCATAGATGGAGCGCTGGAGCTTGCATACCTTGTTAGCATTCTTAGGATCGACAAAACCTTCCGGCTGCATCATATACAATTCTTCCTTAAGAAAGCCGTTAAGGAATGCCGTTTTGACGTCCATTTGCCATATCTCATAATCATAGTATGCGGCAATTGCTAACAAGATTCGAACGGACTTCAGCTTCTCTACGGGTAAGAAGGTCTCATCGTAGTAAACCCCTCGAAATTGTCGATAACCCTTAGCGACTGCTACCTCTTGAGCTTGCGTTGGTTTTCCCCGAAGAGGAAAGGATGATGCAGCAGAGTAGCGTAAGTATTTCCCTCAGTTTTTGAGAACCAAGGTATCAATCCAGTAGGAGGCCACGCGCAAGTCCCTCGTACCTACACAACAGAAAGAGCTCCATGCAACCAACACGATTAGGGGTTGTCAATCCCTTCACGATCACTTACGAGAGAGAGATCTGATAGATAATATTTTTGGTATTTTTGGTACAGAGATGCAAAGTAAAAGTAAAAGGCAAAGTAAAAGGCAAAGCAAAATAAAAGTGATGGAGATTGATATGATGAGAATAGACCCGGGGGCCATAGGTTTTACTAGTGGCTTCTCTCGAGAGCATAAGTATTCTACGGTGGGTGAACAAATTACTATTGAGCAATTAACAGAATTGAGCATAGTTATGAGAATATCTAGGCATGATCATGTATATAGGCATCACATCCATGACACGTAGATCGAAACGATTCTGCATCTACTACTATTACTCCACTCATCGACCGCTATCCAGCATGCATCTAGAGTATTAAGTTAAAAACAGAGTAACGCTTTAAGCAAGATGACATGATGTAGAGAGATAAATTCATGCAATATGAAATAAACCCCATCTTGTTATCCTCGATGGCAATGATACAATACGTGCCTTGCTGTGCCTTCTGTCACTGGGAAAGGACACTGCAAGATCGAACCCAAAGCTAAGCACTTCTCCCATGGCAAGAACTACCAATCTAGTTGGCCAAACCAAATGGATAATTCGAAGAGACCTGCAAAGATAACCAATCATACATAAAATAATTCAGAGAAGATTCAAATATTATTCTTAGATAGACTTGATCATAAACCCACAATTCATCGGTCTCAACAAACAAACAGCAAAAAGAAGAAGATTACATCGAGTAGATCTCCACAAGAGAGGGGGAGAACATTGTATTGAGATCCAAAAAGAGAGAAGAAGCCATCTAGCTACTAACTATGGACCCGAAGGTCT
Organism: Triticum aestivum; assembly: GCF_018294505.1. NCBI lineage: Eukaryota > Viridiplantae > Streptophyta > Magnoliopsida > Poales > Poaceae > Triticum > Triticum aestivum. The sequence goes on from NC_057804.1 coordinate 124,383,027, forward strand.
GAGGTAAACTACTCACACTTCATCGGAGAGGCTAAGATGATGTAGAAGCCCTCCGTGATGACGGCCCTCTCCGGCGGAGCTCCGGAACATGCCCCAAGATGGGATCTCGTGGATACAGAAAGTTGCGGTGGTGGAATTAGGTTTTTGGCTCCTGTTCTGTTTGTTTGGGAGTACGTGGATATATATAGGAGGAAGAAGTACGTTGGTGGAGGGTCGAGGGGCCCACGAGGTAGGGGGCGCGCCCCAGGGGGTGGGCGCGCCCCCCACCCTCTTGACCACCTCCGGCATTCCTTGGCGTAGGGTCCAAGTCTCCTGTGTCTTATTTGGGAAGAAAATCACGTTCCAAAAAGGATTTTTCTGTTTGGACTTCGTTTGATATTCCGTTTCTTCGAAACACCGAAATAGGGAAAAAACAGCAATTCTGGGCTGGGCCTCCGGTTAATAGGTTAGTCCCAAAAATAATATAAAAGTGGAAAATAAAGCCCAATATAGTCCAAAACAGTAGATAATATAGCATGGAGCAATCAAAAATTATAGATACGTTGGAGACGTATCAGGCATCCCCAAGCTTAATTCCTGCTCATCCTGGAGTAGGTAAATGATAAAAAAAAGAATTTTTGATGCGGAGTGCTACTTGGCATAATTTCAATGCAAAATTTCTTAATTGTGGTATGAATATTCAGATTAGAAAGATTCAAGACAAAAGTTCATATTGACATAAAGAATAATAACACTTCAAGCATACTAATAAAGCAATTATGTCTTCTCAAAATAACATGGCCAAAGAAAGTTATCCCTACAAAATCATATAGTCTGGCTATGCTCTATCTTCACCACACAAAGTATTTAAATCATGCACAACCCCGATGACAAGCCAAGCAATTGTTTCATACTCTAACTTTTTCAAAACTTTTTCGATCTTCACGCAATACATGAGCATGAGCCATGGCTATAGCACTTATATGGAATAGAATGATGGTTGTGGACAAGACAAAAAGAGGGGAAGATAGTCTCACATCAACTAGGTGTATCAACGGGCTATGGAGATGCCCATTAATAGATATCAATGTGAGTGAGTAGGGATTGCCATGCAACGGATGCACTAGAGCTATAAGTATATGAAAGCTCATCAAAAGAAACTAAGTGGGTGTGCATCCAACTCGCTTGCTCACGAAGACCTAGGGCAATTTGAGGAAGCCCATCATTGGAATATACAAGCCAAGTTCTATAATGAAAAATTCCCACTAGTATATGAAAGTGACATAACGAGAGGCTCTCTATAATGAAGATCATGGTGCTACTTTGAAGCACAAGTTTGGTAAAAGGATAGTAGCAGTGTCCCTTCTCTCTTTTATCTCTCATTTTTTTATTTGGGCCTTTTTTTCTGGCCTCTTTTTTTTTGTTCGGAGTCTCATCCCGACTTATGGGGGAATCATAGTCTCCATCATCCTTTGCTCACTTGGGACAATGCTCTAAAAAATGATGATCATCACACTGTTATTTTTCTTACAACTCAACAATTACAACTCAATACTTAGAACAAATATGACTCTATATGAATGCCTCCGGTGGTGTACCGGGATATGCAATGAATCAAGAGTGACATGTATGAAAGAATTATGAATGGTGGCTTTGCCACAAATACGATGTCAACTACATGTTCATGGTAGCAATATGACAATGATGGAGCGTGCCATAATAAACGGAACGGTGGAAAGTTGCATGGCAATATATGTCGAAATGGCTATGGAAATGCCATGATAGGTAGGTATGGTGGCCGTTTTAAGGAAGGTATATGGTGGATGTATGATACCGGCGAAAGGTGCGCGGTATTAAAGAGGCTAGCAATTGTGGATGGATGGGAAAAAGTGCGTATAATCCATGGACTCAACATTAGTCATAAACAACTCATATACTTATTGCAAAAATCTAGAAGTTATCAAAGCAAAGTATTACGCACATGCTCCTAGGGGGATAGATTGGTAGGAAAGACCATCGCTCGTCCCCGACCGCCACTCATAAGGAAGACAATCAATAAATAAGTTATGCTCCGACTTCATCACATAACGGTTCACCATACGTGCATGCTACGGGAATCACAAACTTTAACACAAGTATTCTTTAAATTCACAACTACTAAACTAGCATGACTCTAATATTATCACCTCCATATCTCAAAACAATTATCATGCTTCAATCTTCTCTTAGTATTCAACACACTCAAAAGAAAATTTCACAAATCATGAATACCAAGCATATTAACATTAAGCAATTTACCATGCCATTAAGACTCTCAAAATAATTTAAGTGAAGCATGAGAGATCAATAGTTTCTTTAAAGGGATTTTTGCATTCGTACCCCTAGTTGGGTCACGCTCGACTGATTTGCCCCTTGTTTTTCAACAATTGTGGTTTTGCCCAGATCACTTCACTCGCCTTGTGTTTTTGCCCTTCCGGGGCAGTTCCGACCAATCACAATTCGTCACGTGGCGACTGCTCATTGGTCGGAACCGCCCCGGAAGGGCAAAAACACAAGGCGAGTGAAGTGAGCTGGGCAAAAATGCAATTATTGAAAAACTAGGGGAAAATCAGTCGAGCGTGACCCAACTAGGGTCACCAATACAATTGTTCCTTCTTTAAAACAAACCACCACAGTGCTCTAAAAGATCTAAGTGAAGCACATAGAGCAAAATTATAACGCTCAAAAGATATAAGTGAAGCACATTGAGCAAAACTACTTAGCTCAAAAGATATAAGTGAAGCACCTAGAGTATTCTATCAAATTCCAATTTATGTATGGCTCTCTCAAAAGGTGTGTACAGCAAGGATGATTGTGGCACACTAACAAATAAAGACACAAATAATACAAGACGCTCCAAGCAAAACACATATCATGTTGGTGAATAGAAATATAGCTCCAAGTAAATTACCAATGGAAGTGGACAAAAGAGGGGATGCCTTCCGGGGCATCCCCAAGCTTTGACTTTTTAGTGTCCTTGGATTGTCTTTGGGGTGCCATGGGCATCCCCAAACTTAGGCTCTTGCCACTCCTTGTTCCATAATCCATCAAAAGAATTGACCCAAAACTTGAAAACTTCACAACACAAAACTCAACAGAAATCTCGTGAGCTCCGTTAGAGGAAGAAAACAAAATACTACTTCAAAGTACTGTAATGAACTCATTGTTTATTATATTGGTGTTAAACCTAATGTATTCCAACTTCTCAATGGATCATAACATATTTTACTAACCATAGATTCATCAAAATAAGCAAACAACACACGAAAAACAGAATCTGTCAAAAACAGAACAGTCTGTAGTGATCTGCAACTAACGCAAACTTCTGGAACCCAAAAAATTCTACCAAAATTAGACGACCTATAAAATTTGTTTATTGATCAGCAGCAATTTGAATCAGTATTTTCTCACGTTCTGATGATTTTTAATAATTCGGTCACTGAACACAAAGTATCTGGAAATTACAGCAAGATCAAACAACTATCATCCAAGAAGTTCCAATAGGTCTAGCTTGGCACAAACACTAATTAAAACACAAAACCACATCCGAACAGAGGGTAGATGGGTTATTTATTCCCTAACAGAAGAAAAACACAAAAAATTAAAAATAAAATTGGGTTGCCTCCCAACAAGCGCTATCGTTTAACGCCCCTAGCTAGGCATAAAAGCGGGGATAGATCTAAGTATTGCCATCTTTCGAAGGCAATCCATAAGTGGCTCTCATGATAGTTTCATATGGAAATTTTATTTTCTTTATTGGAAAGTGTTCCATGCCCTTTTTTAATGGAATTGGAATCTAATATTCCCTTCCTTCATATCAATAATCGCACCAACCGTTCTAAGGAAAGGTCTACCAAGAATAATAGGGCAAGAAGGATTGCAATCTATATCAAGAAAAATGAAATCTACGGGCACATAATTTCTATTGGCAACAATAAGAACATCATTAATCCTTCCCATAGGTTTCTTAATAGTGGAATCCGCAAGATGCAAGTTTATAGAGCAATCATCAAAATCACGGAAATCTAGTAAATCACACAAAGTTTTGGGGATGGTTAAGACGCTAGTACCCAAATCAAACAAAGCATAAAACTCATGATCTTTAATTTTAATTTTAATAGTTGGTTCCCACTCATCATAGAGTTTTCTAGGGATAGAAACTTTCAACTCAAGCTTTTCTTCATAAGATAGCATCAAGGCATCAACAATATGTTCAGTAAAGGCTTTCTTTTGACTATAAGCATGTGGAGAATTTAGCACGGCTTGCAACAAGGAAATACAATCAATCAAAGAGCAAATTTCATAATTAAATTCCTTGAAATCCAATATAGTGGGTTTAGCAACATCTAGATTATTATTTCTTTCAATCCCACTTTCATCAATTTCCTCATAAAGATCTAAATACTCCGAATTTTTAGAACGCCTTCTAGGTAAGGGAAGATCATATTAAGTTTCATCAAGATTTATATTGCAAAACAAAGATTTGATAGGAGACACATCAATAACTTTTAGATCCTCATCTTGATTTTCATAGGTATTGGAAGAACACACTTTAATAAAGGCATCTTTGGAAGCATGCATCCTAGCGGTTCTTTCCTTGCACTCATAAATGGAAATTCTCATGGCTTTGAGAGACTCATTGATATCATGCTTAGGAGGGATAGATCTAAGCTTTAAAGAATCAACCTCAAGAGAATTTCTCTTCAAGCAAAGCATTAAAATTATTTTGTGAATTATTTAACACTACTCTCAAATTCAGAGGGCATCTTATTATAATTTCCGTAAGAGTTGTTGTAGGAATTTCCATAATTATTAGAAGGATTACTAGGATAAGGCCTAGGATTAAAATTCCCTCTATACGCGTTGTTACCAAAATTATTCCTACCAACAAAATTCACATCCATAGATTCATTATTATTCTCAATCAAAGTAGACAAAGGCATATCATTAGGATCAGAAGAAACACTCTTAGTAGCAAACAATTTCATAAGTTCATCCATCTTTCCACTCAAAATATTGATTTCTTCTATCGATTCACTTTTTTATTAGAAGATCTTTCAGTGTGCCATTGAGAATCATTAACCATAATATTATCTAGGAGTTTACTAGCATCTCCTAAAGTGATTTCCATAAAAGTGCCTCCCGCGGCCGAATCTAAAAGATTTCTAGAAGCAAAATTCAATCCGGCATAATTTTTTGTATAATCATCCATAAGTTCAAACCATGAGTAGGGTAATTACATATCATTAATTTCATTCTCTCCCAAGCTTGTGCAACATGTTCATGATCAAGTTGCCTAAAATTCATAATGTCGTTTCTAAGAGAGATGATCTTAGCGGGAGGAAAATACTTAGAGATAAAAGCATATTTGCACTTGTTCCAAGAATCAATACTATTTTTAGGCAAAGACGAAAACCAAGCTTTAGCACGATCTCTAAGCGAAAAAGGGAATAGCTTCAATTTAACAACGTCATTATCGACATATTTTTTGTTTTGCATATCGCATAAATCAACGAAGCTATTTATATGAGTAGCGGCATCTTCACTGGGAAGGCCGGTGAATTGATCTTTCATAACAAGATTCAAAAAAGCAGTATTGATTTCACAAGATTCAGTATTGGCAAGAGGAGCAATCGGAGTGCTAAGGAAATCATTATTGTTGGTATTGGTGAAGTCACACAATTTGGTAGTATCTTGAGCCATTGCGACAAACAAGCAATCCAACACACGAGCAAACAAAAGGCAAGCGAGAAAAAGGCAAACAGAAAAGGAGGAGGAGAAGGAGAAGGAGATTGGGAAAGGGAGGGCAAATAAAATGGCAAGGGTGAAGTGGGGGAGAGCAAAACGAGAGGCAAATGGCAACTAATGTAATGCTGGAGATAGGGATTGTGATGGGTACTTGGTATGTTGACGTTTTGCGTAGACTCCTCGGCAACGGTGCCAGAAATTCTTATTGCTACCTCTTGAGCTTGCGTTGGTTTTCCCCGAAGAGGAAAGGATGATGCAGTAGAGTAGCGTAAGTATTTCCCTCAGTTTTTGAGAACCAAGGTATCAATCCAGTAGGAGGCCACGCGCAAGTCCCTCGTACCTACACAACACAAAGAGCTCCTCGCAACCAACGCGATTAGGGGTTGTCAATCCCTTCACCGGTCACTTACGAGAGTGAGATCTGATAGATAATATTTTTGGTATTTTTGGTATAGAGATGCAAAGTAAAAGTAAAAGGAAAAGTAAAAAGCAAAGCAAAATAAAAGTGATGGAGATTGATATGATGAGAATAGACCCGGGGGCCATAGGTTTCACTTGTGGCTTCTCTCGAGAGCATAAGTATTCTACGGTGGGTGAACAAATTACTGTTGAGCAATTGACAGAATTGAGCATAGTTATGAGAATATCTAGGCATGATCATGTATATAGGCATCACGTCTGTGACAAGTAGATCAAAACGATTCTGCATCTACTACTATTGCTCCACTCATCGACCGCTATCCAGCATGCATCTAGAGTATTAAGTTTAAAATAGAGTAACGCTTTAAGCAAGATGACATGATGTAGAGAGATAAATTCATGCAATATGAAATAAACCCCATCTTGTTATCCTCGATGGCAACGATACAATACGTGCCTTGCTGCCCCTTTTGTCACTGGAAAAGGACACCGCAAGATCGAACCCAAAGATAAGCACTTCTCCCATGGCAAGAACTACCAATCTAGTTGGCCAAATCAAACGGATAATTCGAAGATACTTGCAAAGATAACCAATCATACATAAAAGAATTCAGAGAAGATTCAAATATTATTCATAGATAGATTTGATCATAAACCCACAATTCATCGGTCTCAACAAACACACCACAAAAAAAAGAAGATTACATCGAATAGATCTCCACAAGAGAGGGGGAGAACATTGTATTGAGATCCAAAAAGAGAGAAGAAGCCATCTAGCTACTAACTATGGACCCGAAGGTCTGAGGTAAACTACTCACACTTCATCGGAGAGGCTATGATGATGTAGAAGCCCTCCGTGATGACGGCCCTCTCCGGCGGAGCTCCGGAATAGGCCCCAAGATGGGATCTTGTGGATACAGAAAGTTGTGGCGGTGGAATTAGGTTTTTGGCTCCTGTTCTGTTCGTTTGGGGGTACGTGGATATATATAGGAGTGAGGAAGTCCTGGACTAGGGGGTGTTCGGATAGCCAGACTATCATCATCGGCCGGACTCCAAGACTACGAAGATACAAGATTGAAGACTTCGTTCCGTGTCCGGATGGGACTTTCCTTGGCGTGGAAGGCAAGCTTGGCGATACGGATATGTAGATCTCCTACCATTGTAACCGACTCTGTGTAACCCTAGCCCTCTCTGGTGTCTATGTAAACCGGAGGGTTTTAGTCCGTAGGACGAACACAACCATTACAACAATCATACCATAGGCTAGCTTCTAGGGTTTAGCCTCCTTGATCTCGTGGTAGATCCACTCTTGTACTACCCATATCATCAATATCAATCAAGCAGGAGTAGGGTTTTACCCTCATCGAGAGGGCCCGAACCTGGGTAAAAACATCGTGTCCCTTGTCTCCTGTTACCATCCGCCTAGACGCACAGTTCGGGACCCCCTACCCAAGATCTGCCGGTTTTGACACCGACATTGGTGCTTTCATTGAGAGTTCCTCTGTGTCGTCACCGATAGGCTTGATGGCTTCTTCAATCAACAACAACACCGTCCAGGGTGAGACTTTTCTCCCCGGACAAATCTTCATATTCGGCGGCTTCGCACTGCGGGCCAATTCGCTTGGCCATCTGGAGCAGATCGAAAGCTACGCCCCTGGCCATCAGGTCAGGTTTGGAAGCCTAAACTTCACGGCGGACATCTGCGGAGACTTGATCTTCGATGGATCCGAGCCGCAGCCGAGCGTGCCGCACTGTCATGATGGGCATGATCTAACTCTGCTGCCGGACAGTACCTTGGAGGCCGCACACGAATCCGCTCCGACCCATAGTTCGGAGCCGATCGCGCAGATCGAGGACGGGTGGCTGGACACCACCTCGGGAGCTGCAACCGCTACGGCGATGGAGTCGAACACTGACCTTGTCCCTTATAAAGCTCATGACTCCGAGGTGCCGGACTCCGAGCCTCCTGCGCCCCGGCCAATCGAACCCGATTGGGCGCCGATCATGGAGTTCACTGCCGAGGACATCTTTCAGCACTCACCCTTTGGCGACATCCTAAATTCGCTAAAGCATCTCTCGCTATCAGGAGAGCCCTGGCCGGACGGCGGCCAGGATGGTTGGGATGCGGACAACGAAGAAATTCAAAGCCCACCCACCACCCACTTTGTGGCCACTGTCGACGATCTAACCGACATGCTAGACTACGACTCCGAAGACATCGACGGTATGGACAACGATGCCGGAGACGATCAAGAACCAGCGCCTACAGGGCACTGGAAGACCACCTCGTCATACGACATATACATGGTGGACACCCCAAAGGATGGGGAAGGCGAAGAAGCAGCGGAGGCAGATTCCTTAAAGAAACAGCCCAAGCGCCGACGACAGCGACGCCGCTCTAAATCCCGCCACAGCAAGAATGGACATTCTGGCACAGGAGATAATAACACCCCAGAAAGTGCCGAAGACAACCCCCTCCATCAAGATTTAGTGCAGGAGGACGCAGAAGCAAGGCCTCACGAGAGAGCGACAGACGAAGAGGTCGAGGATGATAATTACATACCTCCCTCCGGAGACGAGGCAAGCCTCGACGACGACGAATTCGTCGTGCCTGAGGATCCCGTCGAACAAGAGCATTTCAAACGTAGGCTAATGGCCACAGCAAATAGCCTAAAGAAAAAGCAGCAGCAGCTTCGAGCTGATCAAGACCTGCTGGCCGACAGATGGACCGAGGTCCTCGCGGCCGAAGAGAATGAACTCGAACGCCCCTCCAAAAGCTACCCAAAACGCAAGTTGCTCCCCCGACTAGAGGAGGAAGCATACAAACCTTCATCACTAGCGCACAATATGGCAGACCGACCACCTCGTGGCCGCGACAGAGAGGCATCTAGGCCCTCCACCAGGACCGTACCCCGGCACCGCTCAAAAAGTACGAAGCCACGGGGGAACGCGTCAAACTTGCGGGATATATTGGAGGACAAGGCAAGACAATCCAGATCTATCTATGGATCACGTGGACGCCCCACGACCCATGACGAATACCGTCGCGCCGGATACAGCAACTCCGGCCGGGCCAAACACAGCAGACAACGCTCTCTTGAGCTACGTTGTGATATTGCTCAATATAGAGGCGCCGCACACCCACTATGCTTCACAGACGAAGTAATGGATCATCAAATCCTTGAAGGGTTTAAACCCGTCAACATTGAATCCTACGATGGCACAACAGACCCCGCGGTTTGGATCGAGGATTATCTCCTTCATATCCATATGGCCCGCAGCGACGATCTCCACGCCATCAAATATCTCCCGCTCAAGCTTAAAGGACCAGCTCGGCATTGGCTTAACAGCCTGCCCGCAGAGTCAATTGGGTGTTGGGAGGACCTGGAAGCCGCATTCCTCGACAACTTCCAGGGCACATATGTGCGACCACCAGACGCTGATGACCTAAGCCACATAATTCAGCAGCCAGACGAATCGGCCAGACAATTCTGGACACGATTCTTAACAAAGAAAAATCAAATTGTCGACTGTCCGGATGCAGAGGCCCTCGCAGCCTTCAAACATAACATCCGCGACGAGTGGCTGGCCCGGCACCTAGGACAGGAAAAGCCGAAATCTATGGCAGCCCTCACATCACTCATGACCCGCTTCTGTGCGGGAGAGGACAGCTGGCTAGCTCGCAGCAACAACCTCAGCAAAAATGCTCGCAGTCCGGATACTAAGGACCACAATGGCAGGTCGCGTCGAAACAAAAGCAAACGCCGTGTTAGCGGCGACAACAATGAGGATACGGCAGTCAACGCTGGATTCCGAGGCTCTAAACCCAGTCAGCGGAAGAAGCCATTCAAAAGAACCACTCTGGGTCCATCCAATTTGGACCGAATACTCGACCGCTCTTGCCAGATACATGGCACCCCCGAAAAGCCAGCTAACCACACCAACAGATATTGTTGGGTATTCAAGCAGGCAGGCAAGTTAATTGCCAAAAACAATGACAAGGGGCTGCGCAGTGATGACAAGGAAGAGACCCGGCCGCCGAACAGTAGAGGACAGAAGGGCTTCCCCCCACAAGTGCGGACGGTAAACATGATATACGCAACCCATATACCCAAGAGGGAGCGGAAGCGTGCACTGAGGGACGTATATGCGATGGAGCCAGTCGCCCCGAAGTTCAATCCATGGTCCTCTTGCCCGATCACTTTCGATCGAAGAGACCACCCGACCAGTATCCGCCATGGAGGATTCGCCGCATTGGTTTTAGACCCAATCGTCGATGGATTTCACCTCACGAGAGTCCTGATGGACGGCGGCAGTAGCCTGAACCTGCTTTATCAGGATACAGTGCGCAAGATGGGCATAGACCCCTCAAGGATTAAACCTACAAAGACGACCTTCAAAGGCGTCCTACGAGGTGTTGAGGCCAATTGCACAGGCTCAGTCACACTGGAAGTGGTCTTCGGATCCCCGGATAATTTCTGAAGCGAGGAGTTAATCTTCGACATAGTCCCGTTCCGCAGCGGATATCACGCTCTGCTCGGACGAACCGCGTTCACAAAGTTCAACGCGGTGCCGCATTATGCATACCTTAAGCTCAAGATGCCAGGCCCTTGTGGAGTCATCACGGTCAACGGAAATACGGAACGCTCCCTCCGAATGGAGGAACATATAGCGGCTCTCGCGGCAGAAGTACAGAGCAGCCTTCTAAGGCAATTTTCGAGTCCGGCCGTTAAACGACCGGACACGGCCAAACGCGCCCGGAGCAACATCAATCAAGACCTCCTGGCACATTCCGAGCACGCGTAGCAATGCGGCCCCAACCCCAGCCCTCGCATGATTGCAAGACCAGCTCTCCGCGTACACCATTACGCTCTGGAGATACCATGGGCATAGGGGGAGGGGCACGACCACAACAGGCCCAGAGTGCGGCTCAACCACACCAGGGGCTCCCAAGTGTGTCGCTCTTTTCATCTTTATTTTTCTTCTTTTTTTACACGGGACTCCGTTCACCAGAGGCCCTGTCCGGCGGCGAACCTGCCGAACTCACGATGCAACAGCCAGGGAGGGACAAAGGCTACGACGAACACTCAGGTGGTCTCCATTACGAGCATTAAATTTGTTAAATACACCAGTCCGCAGCCCACCCCTAGAGGGGGACATATTTAATTAGTCCAATCCCTTGCTTACCGCACTATTTTTATCATTCTGCACCCATAGCAGAATTCCTTGAATAAACAATGCAGCACTTTTTGCCTATAATTGCATTACTTTACATATATGTTCGTTAATGACATCTTGCACCCGTATATTTTGGTACGGCCGAATACACCAGGGGCTTATGTCCCCGCATTATGGTGTGATAAGTCCGAACACTTTCACAAGTGCGGCACCCCGAACTTATAGCATTATATGAATCGGCTCCGAATCATGTCTTGGGTCAATAGTTGGGTTTGCCCGGCTCCCATGTTTTGGTACCTTACGTTCCGTTCTATCGGCTAAGGTAGCACTGGGAGAACCACTGCGATTGCACCCCGGTTGAGCTGGGCGAGCGCCTCAGTGGAGAAAGCTAAAACTGACTGTCATGATAAGGCGAGAGACTGGTCGCTGTTCAAGAGGTCTTTTCGAGTCCCTAAAGACTTATGCCGCTTCGAGCGAAGAACCGGATACTGTCCGGCCAAGGCGTGGATAGCGCCCCGGCCAATCGAACCCGATTGGGCGCCGATCATGGAGTTCACTGCCGAGGACATCTTTCAGCACTCACCCTTTGGCGACATCCTAAATTCGCTAAAGCATCTCTCGCTATCAGGAGAGCCCTGGCCGGACGGCGGCCAGGATGGTTGGGATGCGGACAACGAAGAAATTCAAAGCCCACCCACCACCCACTTTGTGGCCACTGTCGACGATCTAACCGACATGCTAGACTACGACTCCGAAGACATCGACGGTATGGACAACGATGCCGGAGACGATCAAGAACCAGCGCCTACAGGGCACTGGAAGACCACCTCGTCATACGACATATACATGGTGGACACCCCAAAGGATGGGGAAGGCGAAGAAGCAGCGGAGGCAGATTCCTTAAAGAAACAGCCCAAGCGCCGACGACAGCGACGCCGCTCTAAATCCCGCCACAGCAAGAATGGACATTCTGGCACAGGAGATAATAACACCCCAGAAAGTGCCGAAGACAACCCCCTCCATCAAGATTTAGTGCAGGAGGACGCAGAAGCAAGGCCTCACGAGAGAGCGACAGACGAAGAGGTCGAGGATGATAATTACATACCTCCCTCCGGAGACGAGGCAAGCCTCGACGACGACGAATTCGTCGTGCCTGAGGATCCCGTCGAACAAGAGCATTTCAAACGCAGGCTAATGGCCACAGCAAATAGCCTAAAGAAAAAGCAGCAGCAGCTTCGAGCTGATCAAGACCTGCTGGCCGACAGATGGACCGAGGTCCTCGCGGCCGAAGAGAATGAACTCGAACGCCCCTCCAAAAGCTACCCAAAACGCAAGTTGCTCCCCCGACTAGAGGAGGAAGCATACAAACCTTCATCACTAGCGCACAATATGGCAGACCGACCACCTCGTGGCCGCGACAGAGAGGCATCTAGGCCCTCCACCAGGACCGTACCCCGGCACCGCTCAAAAAGTACGAAGCCACGGGGAAACGCGTCAAACTTGCGGGATATATTGGAGGACAAGGCAAGACAATCCAGATCTATCTATGGATCACGTGGACGCCCCACGACCCATGACGAATACCGTCGCGCCGGATACAGCAACTCCGGCCGGGCCAAACACAGCAGACAACGCTCTCTTGAGCTACGTTGTGATATTGCTCAATATAGAGGCGCCGCACACCCACTATGCTTCACAGACGAAGTAATGGATCATCAAATCCTTGAAGGGTTTAAACCCGTCAACATTGAATCCTACGATGGCACAACAGACCCCCGCGGTTTGGATCGAGGATTATCTCCTTCATATCCATATGGCCCGCAGCGACGATCTCCACGCCATCAAATATCTCCCGCTCAAGCTTAAAGGACCAGCTCGGCATTGGCTTAACAGCCTGCCCGCAGAGTCAATTGGGTGTTGGGAGGACCTGGAAGCCGCATTCCTCGACAACTTCCAGGGCACATATGTGCGACCAGCAGACGCCGATGACCTAAGCCACATAATTCAGCAGCCAGACGAATCGGCCAGACAATTCTGGACACGATTCTTAACAAAGAAAAATCAAATTGTCGACTGTCCGGATGCAGAGGCCCTCGCAGCCTTCAAACATAACATCCGCGACGAGTGGCTGGCCCGGCACCTAGGACAGGAAAAGCCGAAATCTATGGCAGCCCTCACATCACTCATGACCCGCTTCTGTGCGGGAGAGGACAGCTGGCTAGCTCGCAGCAACAACCTCAGCAAAAATGCTCGCAGTCCGGATACTAAGGACCACAATGGCAGGTCGCGTCGAAACAAAAGCAAACGCCGTGTTAGCGGCGACAACAATGAGGATACGGCAGTCAACGCTGGATTCCGAGGCTCTAAACCCAGTCAGCGGAAGAAGCCATTCAAAAGAACCACTCTGGGTCCATCCAATTTGGACCGAATACTCGACCGCTCTTGCCAGATACATGGCACCCCCGAAAAGCCAGCTAACCACACCAACAGATATTGTTGGGTATTCAAGCAGGCAGGCAAGTTAATTGCCAAAAACAATGACAAGGGGCTGCGCAGTGATGACAAGGAAGAGACCCGGCCGCCGAACAGTAGAGGACAGAAGGGCTTCCCCCCACAAGTGCGGACGGTAAACATGATATACGCAACCCATATACCCAAGAGGGAGCGGAAGCGTGCACTGAGGGACGTATATGCGATGGAGCCAGTCGCCCCGAAGTTCAATCCATGGTCCTCTTGCCCGATCACTTTCGATCGAAGAGACCACCCGACCAGTATCCGCCATGGAGGATTCGCCGCATTGGTTTTAGACCCAATCGTCGATGGATTTCACCTCACGAGAGTCCTGATGGACGGCGGCAGTAGCCTGAACCTGCTTTATCAGGATACAGTGCGCAAGATGGGCATAGACCCCTCAAGGATTAAACCTACAAAGACGACCTTCAAAGGCGTCCTACGAGGTGTTGAGGCCAATTGCACAGGCTCAGTCACACTGGAAGTGGTCTTCGGATCCCCGGATAATTTCTGAAGCGAGGAGTTAATCTTCGACATAGTCCCGTTCCGCAGCGGATATCACGCTCTGCTCGGACGAACCGCGTTCACAAAGTTCAACGCGGTGCCGCATTATGCATACCTTAAGCTCAAGATGCCAGGCCCTTGTGGAGTCATCACGGTCAACGGAAATACGGAACGCTCCCTCCGAATGGAGGAACATATAGCGGCTCTCGCGGCAGAAGTACAGAGCAGCCTTCTAAGGCAATTTTCGAGTCCGGCCGTTAAACGACCGGACACGGCCAAACGCGCCCGGAGCAACATCAATCAAGACCTCCTGGCACGTTCCGAGCACGCGTAGCAATGCGGCCCCAACCCCAGCCCTCGCATGATTGCAAGACCAGCTCTCCGCGTACACCATTACGCTCTGGAGATACCATGGGCATAGGGGGAGGGGCACGACCACAACAGGCCCAGAGTGCGGCTCAACCACACCAGGGGCTCCCAAGTGTGTCGCTCTTTTCATCTTTATTTTTCTTCTTTTTTACACGGGACTCCGTTCACCAGAGGCCCTGTCCGGCGGCGAACCTGCCGAACTCACGATGCAACAGCCAGGGAGGGACAAAGGCTACGACGAACACTCAGGTGGTCTCCATTACGAGCATTAAATTTGTTAAATACACCAGTCCGCAGCCCACCCCTAGAGGGGGACATATTTAATTAGTCCAATCCCTTGCTTACCGCACTATTTTTATCATTCTGCACCCATAGCAGAATTCCTTGAATAAACAATGCAGCACTTTTTGCCTATAATTGCATTACTTTACATATATGTTCGTTAATGACATCTTGCACCCGTATATTTTGGTACGGCCGAATACACCAGGGGCTTATGTCCCCGCATTATGGTGTGATAAGTCCGAACACTTTCACAAGTGCGGCACCCCGAACTTATAGCATTATATGAATCGGCTCCGAATCATGTCTTGGGTCAATAGTTGGGTTTGCCCGGCTCCCATGTTTTGGTACCTTACGTTCCGTTCTATCGGCTAAGGTAGCACTGGGAGAACCACTGCGATTGCACCCCGGTTGAGCTGGGCGAGCGCCTCAGTGGAGAAAGCTAAAACTGACTGTCATGATAAGGCGAGAGACTGGTCGCTGTTCAAGAGGTCTTTTCGAGTCCCTAAAGACTTATGCCGCTTCGAGCGAAGAACCGGATACTGTCCGGCCAAGGCGTGGATAGCGCCCCGAACTCGGTCTTCCGAATACTAGGGGCTTCGCCGAAATTTAAAATTATAGAATTCTATGGCTAAGTGAGAGTGTTAAAGCATTATAAGTCCGTTTGCCTTGTTCGTTGTGTTGAGCGCCTCCCTAGATGGACCCAAATATGGGAACAAGAGAGCTCAAGTTTATCCCGAACACCCCAGCACTCGTGGCATGGGGGCTGAAGCCGACGACTTGCCATCTCTCAGATTTAATAAACGGCCGCACAGAAGGTAATATTTTAAATCAATAAGCGTTGCTTAGCGCATATGAACAAAGTTTCCAGCGCACAGGATAACACATTGCGAGTTTACTCAATAATTACATCTCTGGGGCACTCATCCACAATCTTGCGGGCACCCTTCAGGACAGTCTTATAGTACATCTCAGGCGTACGATACTCCTTGCCCACTGGCGGCGCGTCAGTGATAAGCCTCTCCGCATCCAGCCTGCCCCAATGCACCTTTGCGCGGGCAAGGCCCCGACGGGCACCTTCAATACAGGTGGAGCGCTTGATGACCTCCACCTAGGGGCATGCACCCACCAGCCGCCGCACAAGGCCGAAGTAGCTCCCAGGCATGGCCTCTCCAGACCACAGCCGGACTATGAGGCCCTTCATGGCCTGCTCGGCTACCTTGTGGAGCTCGACCAGCTGATTCAGCTGGTCTCTAGGGGGCACCGGATGTCCGGCCTCAGCGTACTGAGACGAGAAGACCTTCTCCGTTGAGCTCCCCTCGTCGGCTCGGTAGAATGTGGCGGCATCGGACACGCTGCGAGGCAGATCTGCAAACGCCCCTGGAGAGCTCCGAATTCGGGTAAGTGTCAGGTAGTTTACATTAACATGCTTGCTTTGCATGAAAAATGCCTTACCAGCCGCTATTTTTCTTCACATCCTCAATCTCCTGGAGGGCCTTACGGGCCTCGGCCTTAGCGGCTTTGGCACTTTCAAGAGCCGAGGCAAGCTCGGACTCTCGAGTCTTCGAGTCGCGCTCCAAACTCTCATGCTTTTCCATGAGAGCCTGGAGCTCTTGCCACACCTCCGCCACCCACGCCTCCTGCTTCTCTCGCTCCGCTCGTTCCGCAGCTGCATTGTGTTCGGCCGCGGACACGGCCTCCTTCACGGTTGCCACCTCATTCGTGGCCCCTGCAGTACCCACGTTATCCTTGTTATTTCCATTTGCAACCAAAATCCTTTTCTGTAAGGTACAAATTTAAAGGTGGTGTTACTCACCTTCTTTGTCCTCGAGCTGCTTCTTGGCAAGGCCGAGCTCTTGCTCGGACCGCTCGAGGTCCTGCTTCAATGCACCGACCTCCGCAGTCAGTGCGACAGAGGTCAGCAGCGCAGCCTGCAAATGTCACATCCCTAGCTTTACCCTGGCCCTGGACTAGCTTGGTTGCTGCATCATGTTCTATTTCAAATGAAATTTGAATTGAGGAATTTTCAAAGCCTCAGAAACCTTCTAAAAATGATCAACATTAAAATCTCCTCAAAGAAGTCCAAAAAAATGTTCCTCTTAGTCTCTGAAAATATTGCAAAGAGGTAAAACTCAAAAACAATATTTTTGGTATCTCAGAGTTAATTATTTTGGGCCATTTGAATTAATCCAATAACTATTTGCTTTGGATTTATATTTAATATATATTAAATATGACTCCAATAATTCTGAAAGTTTGTGAGTGGCTTTGTATATATTTTGGCAAGCCACATAAAAATCTACAGAATTTATTTAAATGATTTAGTTGCTAAACTAAATCAAAACAAACTACAGAAAATAGAAAACAGTATATAATAAAAAAGAGCAAAGCTTACCTGTGCAGCCCACCAGAGCCGGCCCAGCTCCTGTGCTGGTCCAGCACTGTGCGGCCCAGCCCACCGCGGTCGCCACCGTCTTCAACCTCCTGCCAGTAGGCAGGAGGGCGTGTGCCCGACGCGCGCGCGCACGCTCCGGCCACCTCCTGCTTACCCGCTCGCCGCTGGAGGCACCCGAGGGCGCCACGCACTCCCCCTCGCCCCCTGCACCTCCCCTCTCTTCCCCTGGACCCCGTTCCTTCCTCTGCTTCCCTCCCGCGCACACCACCGAGCGGAGCTCGCCGTCATCGTCGCCGTACCCATGGCCACCGGCCACCCCTAGCCTCGCCGATGCACCCAGAGGCTCCGCCTCGACCTCCTCTTCCTCTCCACCAAGCCACGAGGCCCCGGACGCCCTGCATCGCCGCCCACGTCGCCGTTCCCCTCCTCGGCCACCGGAGGTCGTCGCCGTTCGATTCACCGCCGACAGGTCGCCCCCGAGCCCGCTGAGACGCGCTCTGCAACCACAGTGAGCTTGCCGTCGTTTCCCCTCACCTCTCTCTCTCTCGCGCACCCTGTAGCCGCTGCCCCACAAGCACCCGAAGCCGCCGTCCGCCATGGCCGGTGAGCTCCGTGCTCCCGAGCTTCTCCGCCTGCGCTCGTTGCCTCCGGGTATTCCTGGTGACCCCAGCATCCCGTAGAGCCCATCGGCCGCGCCCGCCGTGCCGTGTAACGCCGAAACCGAGCACACCCGAGCTCCGGCCGCCGCCTCGCTCGCCGTCGGCACCGATTCCGGCCGCCCCGAGCGCAACTGACTCCACCAGGAGCTTCGGCTCGTCCCCAGCTCCTCCTAGATGCCCTCCGCGGCCCATTTGGTCGCCGGAGTGGCCAAAACCACTCTCGCCGCCGCGCTAATGGTCGTCGCCGGCCGAACTCCGGCGAAGTCGACGTGGCTTAGTTAATTAGTCACTAACCCCCCCCACCTACTGACGCTGACAAGTGGGCCCCAGGGCTTAGTCAAAGCTAACCAGCCCGGGTCAACGCGGGATTAGTCCCTGTGTCACTGACGTGTGGACCCCACACGTCAGGTTTGACCCGGGGCAGCCCTGTTGACTTGCTGATGCAAGCATGACGCACTGCTGATGTCATAAAGTATTTTCTGGATTTAATTTAATTCTGGAATTCCAGAAAATAACTAAAACTTCAATAAATCATAGAAAATTAACCGTAACTCCAAATTAAATAATTTATATATGAAAAATTATCAGAAAAATTCAAGGAATCCATCTGTACCATTTTCATGCATGTTAGAACAACTTATAGATGCTGTTTAGCACAAATCATATAAATGGCATTTGAATAATCACATATGGAGTTTGAATTTGAATTTTATATTCAAACCAACTTCATTTAATCTGTTGCTAGTTGCATTAGCCCAAAACACATTCATTTTGCCATGTCATGATCATGCATCATGTTGTGCATTGCATTGATTGTGTTCCTTTCTGTGTTGCCGGTATTTGTCCCCTCTCGATAGACGTGATACCGATGATGTGATCGTTGACACTGATGAAGACCCAATGTTATCTTCAGAAGTGCCAGGCAAGCAAAACCCCCTTGTTCATTCCGATACAATCCTACTCTCTCGCTCCTGCTCTCTTTTACTGCATTAGGACAACACCGATTCATCTGTTACTTGCTGCGGTAGCTGAACCCCTTTATCCTTTGCATGACCTGTCATTGCCACAGTAAATAGATGAAACCCACTAGCATGAGTAGGAGTTGTTTGAGCCCTGTTGTGCCTACTCATTCATGCTTGTTTGTCATGCCTGCTACTGCTTAGAGTTGAGTCAGGTCTGATTCATCGGGGATGAATCAGAGGTGTGTGAACATGTCCTACTGTGTGTGAGCTAAGTGTGTGAACACGATTTGGTAAAGGTAGCGGTGAGAGGCCATGTAGGAGTACATGGTGGGTTGTCTCATTGCAGCCGTCCTCAGGAACTGAGTTCTGTGTTTGTGATCCATGATTCAGCTACTACCACGCATTGGGCCCGAAACCAATGGACCCTCTCGGCTTCTTAATCACCCTTGTCCTCTGTCCAGGAGTTGCAAGTAGTTTCTGGTGTTTGTAGTATGCTGGAGGCCGTGGACAGCGCTGACCGTAGGGGTGGGCTGTGATGCGGTAGGCACGTGGCCGGGTAAACCGGGCACCCGTTTGGTGTCACGGAACCCTGTACACATCGTTTGGGGCTGTGAGCGAAACTCCGGCCGGATCTCCTCATGGATGGAACCCGAATAGGCGATAAACCTGGACTAGAGACTTGAGTGTTTAGGCAGGCCGTGGCCGACACCCACGTTGGGCTTCCGCTTGAAGGTTGCCGAGTACATGTCGTGTAAACGGCGGTAAGTGGTGAGAGCGTGTGTGAAGAAGTACACCCCTGCAGGGTTAATATGATCTATTCGAATAGCCGTGTCCACGGAAAAGGACCTCTGGGTTGCTTATATCAGTTCATAGACAAGTGAAAGTGGATACTTTAAAATACGCAAGATAAGCGTGAGTGCTATGGATGGCGTTCTCGTAGGGAGACGGGAGCGGATCCATAGTGGTGTATTGATATGGTGAATATGTGGACTCGTGTGCGCCACCTCAAAAAGTTACTTGCAGTCGTAGTTCAGGATAGCCACCGAGTCAAAGCTGGCTTGCTGCAGTCAAACTCCACCATCCCCTTTGTTGATAATGATGCATATGTAGATAGTTCTGATGTAAGTCTTGCTGGGTACATTTGTACTCACGTTTGCCTATTTTATGTTTTTGCAGAGAGACTTCAGTCTCGCTAGTAGTTCACGTGGACTTCGACGTTTAGCTTGATACCTCAGCTACGATCTTGTGCCCTCGGCAGGATCTGATAGATAGTCAGGCTTCTCAGCCTTTTTCATTTATAGATGTCTGTACTCAGACATGATAGCTTCCGCTTGTGCTTTGACTTGTATGCTCTGAGTGTTGGGTCATGAGACCCATGTTTGTAATATCTCGCTCCTCGGAGCCTATTGAATAAACTACTTGAGTCGTAGAGTCATTTTGTGATGCCATGTTGTATTGCACATATCGAGCATATTGTGTGTATGTTATTGAAATGCTTGGTATGTGTGGGATCTGACCATCTAGTTGTTTATCTTTAGTAGCCTCTCTTACCGGGAAATGTCTCCTAGTGTTTCCACTGAGCCATGGTAGCTTGCTACTGCTCCGGAACACTTAGGCTGGCCGGCATGTGTCCTTCTTCGTTCCTGTGTCTGTCCCTTCGGGGAAATGTCACGCTGATGAATACCGGAGTCCTGTTAGCCCGCTACAGCCCGGTTCACCGGAGTCCTGCTAGCCCAGTGCTACAGCCTGGATTCCACTCGCTGATGACCGACACGTTCGATGCTGGGTCATGGATGCCTGTCCCTGTAAGTCTGTGCCACTTTGGGTTTACGACTAGCCATGTCAGCCCGGGCTCCTTATCATATGGATGCTAGCGACACTATCATATACGTGTGCCAAAAGGCGCAAACGGTCCCGGGCAAAGGTAAGGCGACACCCGTGGGAACTACCGTGCGTGAGGCCGCAAAGTGATATGAGGTGTTACATGCTAGATCGATGTGGCATCGAGTCGGGGTCCTGACAGCGTTGGTATCAGAGCTTGACTGCCTGTAGGATTACCAAGCCAAACTGGTCGAAGTTGAGTCTAGAAATTCTTTAGTTATATAAGGGAATTGATTGTGGGATGGAACGTAAGGCTCTTTTTACTCCTTATACCTCATGCCCTTCTGATCTGAGTCATCTTATCTTTCCTGCGGGGATTAAGAACTAGGCTATCTCTTCTTTCTATTAGGATCACGTGTTACCAATCCGTAGACCTATAGAATTGTTGGACTTAAGCCTCGTTTCAGTTCCTATTACTTCCGTATGTTAAATTGTTGATCTCGAAACCTTGATATTGTGCTTCTGAGTGGTTATGCCACCATTTTTGTGAATGCCTCAAGTCTTTTCTGAGCATTTACAGCCGTTATGCTGTCCGAGTCATCCCAGGTTTCTAGATAGTCTGAAGCATTTGCAAAATCCCTTCCTTCCGTTCCGATGTTCCTTTGGGCCAGATTAACCACACTAATCGGTGAGTTGAGGTACTTTGTTACCTCGGCGTATATGTTGGAGATATTATTATGACCCTGGGTGTCTTAGGGGATCATCTAGTAATTTAGTTATGATTGTGTTCCCAGTGTGATGATTCTGGCCTTTATTCTCGGAAGCATCCCGTGATGCTACTTAGTAGTAGGTATTCCACTCCTGGGTTCTGAACCCGAGATTCACTCTACCTACTTCATGTTGATAGTAATTGCTAGTGCCTTTAGGATATTAGTAACCTTTGCGATAGTCCTTGAAGTCCGTGGTATCTTCTTCTTCCAAATACCATGAACTACTTATGGCAGAAGTTCCTCGTTGAACTGAAATATCACAACAGGATTATTCTTGATGAGTTCTCCGTTATATATTGTGACTCTGCCAGTTCTACTTTTCTGCATGGGTTATCCGGAAGAAACATGTGGAATTCGTTCGACATGCTAAACCATGCATCCACAACTCAGAAAATCATATGTTCCTTGAGTTGTCTCTCTTTAGTTGCATTCTGACCCTCGTCTATCAATTGATAGCCAAGAGTATGCGTGCGTTCGTTTATCGATGCCTATTACTCTTGTGGTCCGTCAAGCCATTCTATCGCAGAATGACTAGGAGAAACAAACTCCAGTACCTCTTCCATATCCAGGATTGGGTCAGAGAAGTTGTGCTCCGCAGATCAAATTGCTAATCTAGCTTTCGTTCTGTTCTACCTTGGAGTATTACATATTTTATATCGAGATTGTTATAGGAATTGCACACCATCCCATGAACTCTTGGTACAGTGATACTTCTTGCCATCACTGTTCATTCCTCGGCCCTCGTGTTGATGCAACCGGAATACCGACAAATGAATTGTGATGTGTGAAATCAATACTGCTAGCAACTCTGTTGCTTGGTAGTTAAAGGATAATAATTTCATTCTTAGTATGTTGGTTTTCGAATCATCCTTCTAAGACTGATCGTGCTACCTAGTCCTTATTTCGGTGCACCCTTCGATTGATGAGTTAGGATCTTGTCAAGTCCTCACTCATTTGATCATATCGTCTTGCCCTCAAAAGCAAGATTGTTCTCGAGCTTAGTAACATACCGGTGGTTCGTGACTTTCCAAATATCTTCTTGGAGGTGTTACCGGGTTGTCACCTGACCGCTATGTTGAGTTCGTGATCAAGTTGGTTTCTTATGAACCACCTTCTTTCCAAGAATCGGTGTTAGATATCCCTGAGCTAGTTGGTTAAGCTGGACAACAACTTGGAGAGTTGGAAGATAAAAACTTGTCTGACTTAGTTCGTTCCAAAGGGATATTCTTGTGTAGTGTGTGTTGAAGAAAGATGATATCTTCATCGATTGGTCCCTGTGATCAGTTGCTGGACCTATTGTCTTATCAATCCCTTGATTTGAGTGTGGGCTATCGTCAAATCAAATCAGTACCAACGATGCTCGTAATGTTGTCCTACTCGTGGTTGATCCCTCGAGCATACACCATTACATCTTTGGTCTGACCAATACTATCACCGTGTTCACATGATGGTGGAAGTCCAGTGATATGGAAATTCCGATGAGTTGCTGTTGAGCCCATCAGTAGCATTTTGTCTCCCCCCATGAATCATGTTGAACATCAACCTAGTGTTGGAAACTTGTGTAAGCATTTCTTCGTGTTTCGTTCATGAAGCATATGTTTGAATGAAAGTAGTGATTTTCCCTAATTCATGTGCATATGATGCAAGTTGCCGCCATGAATTTGAGGAAGATTGTTTTGTTTTCCTGGAATCATTCCAAATTAGTCATGCACACGTGCGAAGTATTCTGTGGTTTGGAGACTTGCAACCTTCATTCCATATGTGTCCCGAGCACACCAAGCCACTGATTGATTTGTTCAAGGGGAAGAAGTTCCTTCATAAGAGCTAATCATATGACTTATGCAAGGACTTCGTTATCCACGGTGATGGTTCCCAACCAGAACTCGGTAGTGTTTTATTGTAAGACTACCACGTGGTCATGCTTGTCTGGGACAACGTGTTCACATGTTTGTAGCAGAACCAGCTCATGTTTTGGAGCTTGCTATCGTAGTTCATCTCCTGAGAATCCCGCAACGTCATCTCGTCGATTTGTGTTGCAAACTTTCATTTTTCTTCCTAAGACTCGATGAGCCTGGAATATCCTAACACCAACCAGAGCTGAATCTCAGGCAGATATGATGGTTGGAACATTTCCCTAAGAACTATAATATTGGTCTCTCGATAACCGGTAAGGTGGATGTCGTGGCCACCACACCCATCCGGTAGACCTATTATTATAGTATCTTGTTTGAGGAAGTTGGCCACCCCCCCCCTAGGGATTTCGTAGGATTTACTCCCTAGTTGCCCCTATGGATTTTTGTGTTCCCGAAGTCCGACCTTTTACTTGATGTTTTAGATATCAAACCATATCTATGAATGGGTTATACTAGCACATCAAGGAGAACATTAGAAGCGGAGTGCTAAATGTCTCTCGGTCGATCATCCAGATTTTATTTGCTTGGCCTCGCTAAGGTGAAATCTGAGAAAGTGTTATCCTCCTTCGCATCTGCATCATCCATCTTTAACCATCATGGTAGTAAGTTGTGTTACCGGACCCTTGACACGGATGTTGGTAAAACCTTGATGGATATGGAATTGCTCAAGTTCTTGAGAGCACGCACAAGCGCTACGTGTTATCATCGGCACTAACTGGGTTTGCCCTCAGTTCCCTCGACAATGCTATGACCTATTCAAACAGTGAATTAACTCTCTAGTGTTGGTTTCTTTCCCAGTTACTAGAATCATTCCCAGCATTTGCATTTTGTTCCCAGCTTGCACCGCCAATGTGCCATTCTACCATGGGTCCCTTCCATTTCCGGTGATAAGTAAATTCATCCATTGCGTTGTCTTCAACAAGGTAATCCACATCATCCAAGTCCAAGTATGCCATTCTACCGACCCCCTTCAAACGATCGCTCGAGAATTACCTTAGGCTGGTTTAAAGAGTTTCAATGATCTCTGAATCAAAAGTAGTTCTTTTTGCCACTTAAGGTAATACTCTACAATCACCTTCCTCCAGGATGTTTCGTCGTGGTATCATGGCAACTCAACTCTTCGCTACGTTGGCAATCGTTTACCACCTTCTTAAGCGTGGAATCGTTGTCTACCTAGTGAACCTTCGTCATCTGTTCCACTCCTTTTCTTCAGATCTGTGCTTCGTCTCTCAGCTCGAGAGATATTGTTATGTCTCATTCCGTGAGTTGTTCGATCTTCGAGAAGATCGACCCTTCTAGAGTCTCCTTTTTCCCTCCATGTCATGTTGGCAGGATTTCTCAGAGCAAGACGACAAGACAAAGATGGTGATCGAATCAACGTTTCTATGAAGTGCAACCTGGATCATGAAGATTATACTAGTTGCGTTTCCCCTTCACCTTACCCTACACTCGAATCTCGGGGCGAGATTCTTGTTTAGTGGGGGTGAGTTGTCACATCCCTAGCTTTACCCTGGCCCTGGACTAGCTTGGTTGCTGCATCATGTTCTATTTCAAATGAAATTTGAATTGAGGAATTTTCAAAGCCTCAGAAACCTTCTAAAAATGATCAACATTAAAATCTCCTCAAAGAAGTCCAAAAAAATGTTCCTCTTAGTCTCTGAAAATATTGCAAAGAGGTAAAACTCAAAAACAATATTTTTGGTATCTCAGAGTTAATTATTTTGGGCCATTTGAATTAATCCAATAACTATTTGCTTTGGATTTATATTTAATATATATTAAATATGACTCCAATAATTCTGAAAGTTTGTGAGTGGCTTTGTATATATTTTGGCAAGCCACATAAAAATCTACAGAATTTATTTAAATGATTTAGTTGCTAAACTAAATCAAAACAAACTACAGAAAATAGAAAACAGTATATAATAAAAAAAGAGCAAAGCTTACCTGTGCAGCCCACCAGAGCCGGCCCAGCTCCTGTGCTGGTCCAGCACTGTGCGGCCCAGCCCACCGCGGTCGCCACCGTCTTCAACCTCCTGCCAGTAGGCAGGAGGGCGTGTGCCCGACGCGCGCGCGCACGCTCCGGCCACCTCCTGCTTACCCGCTCGCCGCTGGAGGCACCCGAGGGCGCCATGCACTCCCCCTCGCCCCCTGCACCTCCCCTCTCTTCCCCTGGACCCCGTTCCTTCCTCTGCTTCCCTCCCGCGCACACCACCGAGCGGAGCTCGCCGTCATCGTCGCCGTACCCATGGCCACCGGCCACCCCTAGCCTCGCCGATGCACCCAGAGGCTCCGCCTCGACCTCCTCTTCCTCTCCACCAAGCCACGAGGCCCCGGACGCCCTGCATCGCCGCCCACGTCGCCGTTCCCCTCCTCGGCCACCGGAGGTCGTCGCCGTTCGATTCACCGCCGACAGGTCGCCCCCGAGCCCGCTGAGACGCGCTCTGCAACCACAGTGAGCTTGCCGTCGTTTCCCCTCACCTCTCTCTCTCTCGCGCACCCTGTAGCCGCCGCCCCACAAGCACCCGAAGCCGCCGTCCGCCATGGCCGGTGAGCTCCGTGCTCCCGAGCTTCTCCGCCTGCGCTCGTTGCCTCCGGGTATTCCTGGTGACCCCAGCATCCCGTAGAGCCCATCGGCCGCGCCCGCTGTGCCGTGTAACGCCGAAACCGAGCACACCCGAGCTCCGGCCGCCGCCTCGCTCACCGTCGGCACCGATTCCGGCCGCCCCGAGCGCAACTGACTCCACCAGGAGCTTCGGCTCGTCCCCAGCTCCTCCTAGATGCCCTCCGCGGCCCATTTGGTCGCCGGAGTGGCCAAAACCACTCTCGCCGCCGCGCTAATGGTCGTCGCCGGCCGAACTCCGACGAAGTCGACGTGGCTTAGTTAATTAGTCACTAACCCCCCCCCCCACCTACTGACGCTGACAAGTGGGCCCCAGGGCTTAGTCAAAGCTAACCAGCCCGGGTCAACGCGGGATTAGTCCCTGTGTCACTGACGTGTGGACCCCACACGTCAGGTTTGACCCGGGGCAGCCCTGTTGACTTGCTGATGCAAGCATGACGCACTGCTGATGTCATAAAGTATTTTCTGGATTTAATTTAATTCTGGAATTCCAGAAAATAACTAAAACTTCAATAAATCATAGAAAATTAACCGTAACTCCAAATTAAATAATTTATATATGAAAAATTATCAGAAAAATTCAAGGAATCCATCTGTACCATTTTCATGCATGTTAGAACAACTTATAGATGCTGTTTAGCACAAATCATATAAATGGCATTTGAATAATCACATATGGAGTTTGAATTTGAATTTTATATTCAAACCAACTTCATTTAATCTGTTGCTAGTTGCATTAGCCCAAAACACATTCATTTTGCCATGTCATGATCATGCATCATGTTGTGCATTGCATTGATTGTGTTCCTTTCTGTGTTGCCGGTATTTGTCCCCTCTCGATAGACGTGATACCGATGATGTGATCGTTGACACTGATGAAGACCCAATGTTATCTTCAGAAGTGCCAGGCAAGCAAAACCCCCTTGTTCATTCCGATACAATCCTACTCTCTCGCTCCTGCTCTCTTTTACTGCATTAGGACAACACCGATTCATCTGTTACTTGCTGCGGTAGCTGAACCCCTTTATCCTTTGCATGACCTGTCATTCCACAGTAAATAGATGAAACCCACTAGCATGAGTAGGAGTTGTTTGAGCCCTGATGTGCCTACTCATTCATGTTTGTTTGTCATGCCTGCTATTGCTTAGAGTTGAGTCAGGTCTGATTCATCGGGGATGAATCAGAGGTGTGTGAACATGTCCTACTGTGTGTGAGCTAAGTGTGTGAACACGTTTTGGTAAAGGTAGCGGTGAGAGGCCATGTAGGAGTACATGGTGGGTTGTCTCATTGCAGCCGTCCTCAGGAACTGAGTTCTGTGTTTGTGATCCATGATTCAGCTACTACCACGCATTGGGCCCGAAACCAATGGACCCTCTCGGCTTCTTAATCACCCTTGTCCTCTGTCCAGGAGTTGCAAGTAGTTTCTGGTGTTTGTAGTATGCTGGAGGCCGTGGACAGCGCTGACCGTAGGGGTGGGCTGTGATGCGGTAGGCACGTGGCCGGGTAAACTGGGCGCCCGTTTGGTGTCACGGAACCCTGTACACATCGTTTGGGGCTGTGAGCGAAACTCCGGCCGGATCTCCTCATGGATGGAACCCGAATAGGCGATAAACCTGGACTAGAGACTTGAGTGTTTAGGCAGGCCGTGGCCGACACCCACGTTGGGCTTCCGCTTGAAGGTTGCCGAGTACATGTCGTGTAAACGGCGGTAAGTGGTGAGAGCGTGTGTGAAGAAGTACACCCCTGCAGGGTTAACCTAATCTATTCGAATAGCCGTGTCCACGGAAAAGGACCTCTGGGTTGCTTATATCAGTTCATAGACAAGTGAAAGTGGATACTCTAAAATACGCAAGATAAGCGTGAGTGCTATGGATGGCGTTCTCGTAGGGAGACGGGAGCGGATCCATAGTGGTGTATTGATATGGTGAATATGTGGACTCGTGTGCACCACCTCAAAAGTTATTTGCAGTCGTAGTTCAGGTTAGCCACTGAGTCAAAGCTGGCTTGCTGCAGTCAAACTCCACCATCCCCTTTGTTGATAATGAGGCATGTGTAGATAGATCTGATGTAAGTCTTGCTGGGTACATTTGTACTCACGTTTGCCTATTTTATGTTTTGCAGAGAGACTTCAGTCTCGCTAGTAGTTCCGCGTGGACTTCGACGTTTAGCTTGATACCTCAGCTACGATCTTGTGCCCACGGCAGGATCTGATAGATAGTCAGGCTTCTCAGCCTTTTTCATTTATAGATGTCTGTACTCAGACATGATAGCTTCCGCTTGTGCTTTGACTTGTATGCTCTGAGTGTTGGGTCATGAGACCCATGTTTGTAATATCTCGCTCCTCGGAGCCTATTGAATAAACTACTTGAGTTGTAGGGTCATTTTGTGATGCCATGTTGTATTGCACATATCGAGCATATTGTGTGTATGTTATTGAAATGCTTGGTATGTGTGGGATCTGACCATCTAGTTGTTTATCTTTAGTAGCCTCTCTTACCGGGAAATGTCTCCTAGTGTTTCCACTGAGCCATGGTAGCTTGCTACTGCTCCGGAACACTTAGGCTGGCCGGCATGTGTCCTTCTTCGTTCCTGTGTCTGTCCCTTCGGGGAAATGTCACGCGATGAATACCGGAGTCCTGTTAGCCCGCTACAGCCCGGTTCACCGGAGTCCTGCTAGCCCAGTGCTACAGCCTGGATTCACTCGCTGATGACCGACACGTTCGATGCTGGGTCATGGATGCCTGTCCCTGTAAGTCTGTGCCACTTTGGGTTTACGACTAGCCATGTCAGCCCGGGCTCCTTATCATATGGGTGCTAGCGACACTATCATATACGTGTGCCAAAAGACGCAAACGGTCCCGGGCAAAGGTAAGGCGACACCCGTGGGAATACCGTGCGTGAGGCCGCAAAGTGATATGAGGTGTTACATGCTAGACCTATGTGGCATCGAGTCGGGGTCCTGACAGCAAACCCATATTGACATAATTTTTAGCACTCCTGCGTATATCTTTTTAAAGATCCTCAATCCGGTTTTTCTTTCCGAACACCGAACCGAGCATCAGGGGCTACTGTCTATGCAGTACTACATACATGTTTTAAACTTTTTACCTCAAAGCCTGTTAGAAGGCTACTGCAGGCTTCGGTCAGCCCGCTCTTGGCAAGCTGAACCTTCTGAATCACCGCACTCGTGATAGTGCGGTGTTCTTCCTCGATGGAAGCGCCGTTGAGCGCCTCCAACAAGTTGTCCGGCGCCTTCGGTTGGACGGAGGCTGCCGGCGTCACAGTCTTGCCCTTCTTGTGAAGGGGCTGCCTACCGGACTCCGGAACCACTGCGGGTCCCAGCATGGAGTCCGGCGCAAAGTCCGGGAGGCTGCCTTGTGGCACCTCCGGAGCCTCCTCCTGATGGGTCCCTTCCTGGGATCCCACCTCGGTGTCCTCAGCGTCGCGAGGGGTGGAGGCAGTCGGGATGGAATCTACATCCGACGGAGCCAACGACCCGCTCGATGAAGCGGGGAGATCATCATCGGCTGGACTACAGGTAGTGTGCGGCATTAGAAGGACACTATGTGACACAAAAGAGAAATTATAAATCATTCAGGAATCCGGATACTTACGATCTTGCCGGAGGCCTGGAAATTGAGGGCCACTCTTCGTCGCCAACATTGGCGTTGGCGGAGCTGTCCGGGGGAACAGTCCTTCCCCTCTTGGACCCTTCGGCCTCCCCTGTTGGGGAGGCCTTCCTCTTACTCTCTCCCTCCTCTGGGAGAGAGTCCTCTTTGTCCTCCTCGTCTTCGATGGAGGAGTCCGCCTCGGAGCCATCGGACGACGAGCCCGATATCACCTGGCGCCGGGAACTTCTTCGGGTTCCCATGGCCTTCTTCTTGGCCTTCTTCTCCGGCACCACATAAAGTGCCGGGACCAGCAGCCTCGTTAAACGGGCGTCAGCTGGGTCTTCGGGAAGGGGAGCCGGACAGTCTACCTGTCCGGACGTCCTCTGCCAGTCCTGTTAAAGGCATTGGGAGTTTTAGATCCCACAATAGAGTCAAACTATGAAAGAAAATAAGTGTCCCATAGAGGATAACAAAGCTTACCTCACCGGTCGGGCGCTTGGTGCTGAATCCGCGATCTTCAGTCGCGGACGCGGGGGCTTCTCCGCCCTTGAACAGCACCCTCCAGACGGCTTCGTACGTTGTGTCGAAGAGCCCGCTCAGAGTCCGGTGCTGTGCTAGATCGAACTCCCACAGATTGAAGGCCCGCTGTTGGCAGGGGAGAATCCGGCGGACGAGCATGACCTGGATCACATTGACAGGCCTAAGCTTCTTGTTCACCAAGGTCTGGAGACAGGACTGGAGTCCTGCCAGCTCCTCCGAACTACACCATAGCAAGCCCTTCTCTTTCTAGGAGGTGAGCTGCATGGGGATGCTAGATCTGAATTCGGGGGCCGCTGCCCATTTAGGGTCACGCGGCTCGGTGATGTAGAACCACCCCGATTGTCATCCCTTGATGGACTCCACGAAAGCCCCCTCGAGCCAGGTGACGTTGGGCATTTTGCCCACCATAGCGCCTCCGCATTCCGCTTGGACGCCCTTCACTACCTTTAGCTTGACATTGAAGGTCTTGAGCCACAAGCCGAAGTGGGGCTGGATGCAGAGGAAGGCCTCGCACACGACAATAAACGCCAAGATGTTGAGGATGAAGTTTGGCGACAGATCATGGAAGTCCAGGCCGTAGTAGAACATGAGCCCCCGGACGAAGGGATGAAGTGGGAAGCCCAGTCCGCAGAGGAAGTGGGGAAGGAATACGACCCTCTCATGGGGCCTGGGGGTGGGGATGAGTTGCCCCTCATCAGGCAGCCGATGCGCGATGTCGTTGGAGAGGTATCCGGCGCCGCGCAGCTTTTCGATGTGCCCCTCCGTGACGGAGGAGGCCAACCACTTGCCTCCCGCTCCGGACATGGTTGGAGAAGGTTGAGGCGAGATGTGCGAACTTGGGCGCTGGAGCTCGAGTGCACGGAGATGGATAAGCAAAGGAGGAAGAAGGCGTAGGTAAAAAGGTGGATCCTTATCCCCTTATATATGGGCGGACGAAGACTATGCGTCCCCACCAGCCTGGAAAAACTCGCTTATCTCCCAAGCGCCACCATCAATGGCGCGGTTGGGTTACCCACGTCCGAATTCATGGGAATCCCGGAATAAGGGGAACACGATCTCTGCTTCGACAAGACATGCCAAGGAAACCGCTTCGCTAAATGCGCTGAGGTGGTATAATAAAAAACAATTCCAGTAAAGGCTTGGTGGTGGTATGACGTCATGCCACAAAAAACGTCAGCAGATTGAACTTGTGTACATATTATTCTCTCTACGATGGTATGTGGAATTTATTTTGCAGAGCCGGACACTATCCAGTGTCTTCTACGAATTGTTCGGAGGAGGAACCCGCCTTGCAATGCCGAACATTATGCGCGCCGGACTCATCGTCATTGAATCCTGGTTCAGGGGCTACTGAGGGAGTCCTAGACCAGGGGGTGTCCGGATAGCCGAACTATCATCATCGGCCGGACTTCAAGACTACGAAGATACAAGATTGAAGACTTCGTCCCGTGTCCGGATGGGACTTTCCTTGGCGTGGAAGGCAAGCTTGGCGATACGGATATGTAGATCTCCTACCATTGTAACCAACTCTGTGTAACCCTAGCCCTCTCCGGTGTCTATATAAACCAGAGGGTTTTAGTCCGTAGGACGAACACAACCATTACAACAATCATACCATAGGCTAGCTTCTAGGGTTTAGCCTCCTTGATCTCGTGGTAGATCCACTCTTGTACTACCTGTCACATCCCTAGCTTCTGGTAATGCTCTAGGCTAGCTCATGTGTGCATCATGTTTAAATTCTGAAAATTTTAACTGAGGGAATTTTGGAAGCCTCAAAACCCTAAATAAAAGAGGGGCAAAAACCCTAGAAATCTCATTCATTGCTCCAAAATGCTCTTCTTAAATGTTTGATAATTTTTGGTAAGGGTTCTGGTCCCAACCAAAAATATTGAACATTTTTAAGGATTTATTTTTGGGACTTTGAATTTAGTTCATTAGCTATTTGAATTTGAATTATATTCATATAATTAGAATATAATTTCAAATACCCCTAAAATATTTTATAAGCTTTTGGAAAAGTCCATCTAGCAATATAAAATATTCAGAGGAGTTTTTGGCATTGTTTGAATTATTTTAAATTCAAAACAGTGGCAAAATAAATTAAATAAAACAAAACAGAAAAAAAAAACAGAGCAGAAGTTACCTGGCCTCACCGTGCAGCCCACCAGAGCCGGCCCAGCTCCTGTGCTGGTCCAGCACTGTGCTGCCAGCCCACCGCAATCGCCACCGTCTTCAACCTCCTGCCAGTAGGCAGGAGGGCGTGTGCCCGACGCGCGCGCGCACGCTCCGGCCACCTCCTGCTTACCTGCTCGCCGCTGGAGGCACCCGAGGGAGCCACGCACTCCCCCTCGCCCCCTGCACCTCTCCTCTCTCCCCCCTGGACCCCATTCCCTCCTCTGTTTCCCTCCCGCGCACACCACCGAGCGGAGCTCGCCGTCATCGTCGCCGTACCCATGGCCACCGGCCACCCCTAGCCTCGCCGATGTGCCCAAGAGCTCCGCCTCGACCCCCTCTTCCTCCCCATTGATCCACGGCCCTCCGGAAGCCCTGCATCGCCGCCAACGCGCCGTCTTCAACCTCCGGATCCGACGGCCCCCTCCGGTCAATTTGCGGCCTCAGCGCGTCCCCGGCTACATCGAGTTGCTCCCCTTCACCGCGGTGAGCTCCTCTACGTTCTCCCCCTCTCCCCACCATCGATTGCTTTCCCTAGCCGTCGTTTCTGTGATGGCCGAGAGCTCGCTGCCGCTGCCGTGAAGCTCGCCGTTGCTAGCGACCCCCGCTGACCATGAAGAGCACCTGGACGAGTTCGACATGTCCCGCAGATGCTTCCCAACCGCCTAGCTTGTTCATTTGCAAGCTGCAGCCCCGCGCCGTGCAAACCCGAGCTCCGGCCGCCGCCGCAAGCCCCGCTCCGGCGAGCGCTGACCACCCCGCGTCCTTCCGTCGCCTTCTCCGGATGCGCACGAGCGCTAGGAACCCACAGAGCCTCTCCGCGCGGCGTTTGGACGCCGGAGCAAGAAACCCGAGGGTCTCCGCCGTCTCGGCCTATCCGGCGTCAAGCCGCCGGCGGGTTAGGCCCTGCTGACCAGGGGTTTGACCCCCCTGGGTCGATGACAGGTGGGGCCCGCCCCCCTGTTAATTAGTTTAGTTTATTTTAATTTAATTACCCCCTGCTGACACTGACATGTGGGCCCTAGTGCCCTAATCTTTAATTAAGCTAAACTAAACCCCCCGGTTTAACCCGTGTCACTGACGTGTGGACCCCACACGTCAGGTTTGACCTGGACGGCGCCCGTTGACCTGCTGACGTCAGGGTGAGGTCATGCTGACGCCATATTCCTTTTCTGGAATTTAGTTTATTTTATAATAATCAGGAAATTCCAGAAATAGCTAAAACTTCAATAAATCATAGAAAATTAACCGTAACTCCAAATTAAATAATTTATATATGAAAAATTATCAGAAAAATTCAAGGAATCCATCTGTACCATTTTCATGCATGTTAGAACAACTTATAGCTGCTGTTTAGCACAAATCAATTAAATGGCATCTGAATAATCACATATGGAGTTTGAATTTGAATCTTGTATTCAAACCAACTTCATTTAATCTGTTGCTAGTTGCATTAGCCCAAAACACATTCATTTTGCCATGTCATGATCATGCATCATATTGTGCATTGCATTGATTGTGTTCCCTTCTGTGTTGCCGGTATTTGTCCCCTCTCGATAGACGTGATACCGATGATGTGATCGTTGACACTGATGAAGACTCAATGTTATCTTCAGAAGTGCCAGGCAAGCAAAACCCCCTTGTTCATTCCGATACAATCCCACTCTCTCGCTCCTGCTCTCTTTTACTGCATTAGGACAACAATGACTCATCTGTTACTTGCTGCGGTAGCTGAACCCCTTTATCCTTTGCATGACCTGTCATTCCACAGTAAATAGATGAAACCCACTAGCATGGGTAGGAGTTGTTTGAGCCCTGTTGTGCCTACTCATTCTTGCTTGTTTGTCATGCCTGCTACTGCTTAGAGTTGAGTCGGGTCTGATTCATCGGGGATGAATCAGAGGCGTGTGAACATGTCCTACTGTGTGTGAGCTAAGTGTGTGAACACGTTTTGGTAAAGGTAGCGGTGAGAGGCCATGTAGGAGTACATGGTGGGTTGTCTCATTGTAGCCGTCCTCAGGAACTGAGTTCTGTGTTTGTGATCCATGATTCAGCTACTACCACGCATTGGGCCCGAAACCAATGGACCCTCTCGGCTTCTTGATCACCCTTGTCCTCTGTCTAGGAGTTGCAAGTAGTTTCTGGTGTTTGTAGTATGCTGGAGGCCGTGGGCAGCGCTGACCGTAGGGGTGGGCTGTGATGCGGTAGGCACGTGGCACGGTGTACCGGGCGCCCGTTTGGTGTCTCGGGAACCCTGTTCACATCGTTTGGGGCTGTGAGCGAAACTCCGACCGGATCTCCTCATGGATGGAACCCGAATAGGCGATAAACCTGGACTAGAGACTTGAGTGTTTAGGTAGGCCGTGGCCGACACCCACGTTGGGCTTCCGCTTGAAGGTTGCCGAGTACATGTCGTGTAAACGGCGGTAAGTGGTGAGAGCGTGTGTGAAGAAGTACACCCCTGCAGGGTTAACATCATCTATTCGAATAGCCGTGTCCGCGGAAAAGGACTTCTGGGTTGCTTATATCAGTTCATAGACAAGTGAAAGTGGATACTCTAAAATACGCAAGATAAGCGTGAGTGCTGTGGATGGCGTTCTCGTAGGGAGACGGGAGCGGATCCATAGTGGGGTATTGATATGGTGAATATGTGGACTCGTGTGCGCCACCTCAAAAGAGTTACTTGCAGTCGTAGTTCAGGATAGCCACCGAGTCAAAGCTGGCTTGCTGCAGTTAAACCCCACCCTCCCCTTTGTTGATAATGATGCATATGTAGATAGTTCTGATGTAAGTCTTGCTGGGTACATTTGTACTCACGTTTGCCTATTTTATGTTTTTACAGAGAGACTTCAGTCTCACTAGTATTTCCGCGTGGTCTTCGACGTTTAGCTTGTTACCTCAGCTACGATCTTGTGCCTCGGCAGGATCTGGTAGATAGTCAGGCTTCTCAGCCTTTTTCATTTATAGATGTCTGTACTCAGACATGATAGTTTCCGCTTGTGCTTTATTTGTATGCTCTGAATGTTGGGTCATGAGACTCATGTTTGTAATATCTCGCTCCCCGGAGCCTATTGGATAAATACTCGAGTCATAGAGTCATGTTGTGATGCCATGTTGTATTTGCATATATCGAGCATATTGTGTGTATGTTATTGAAATGCTTGGTATGTGTGGGATCTGACTATCTAGTTGTTTATCTTTAGTAGCCTCTCTTACCGAGAAATGTCTCCTAGTGTTTCCACCGAGCCATGGTAGCTTGCTACTGCTCCGGAACACTTAGGCTGGCCGGCATGTGTCCTTCCTCGTTCATGTGTCTGTCCCTTCGGGGAAATGTCACGCGATGAATACCGGAGTCCTGTTAGCCTGCTACAGCCCGGTTCACCGGAGTCCTGCTAGCCCAGTGCTACAGCCTGGATTCACTCGTTGATGACCGACACGTTCGATGCTGGGTCATGGATGCCTGTCCGTGTAAGTCTGTGCCACTTTGGTTTTACGACTAGCCATGTCAGCCCGGGCTCCTTATCATATGGATGCTCGCGACACCGTCATATACGTGTGCCAAAAGGCGCAAACGGTCCCGGGCTAAGGTAAGGCGACACCCGTGGGAATACCGTGCGTGAGGCCGCAAAGTGATATGAGGTGTTACATGCTAGATCGATGTGGCATTGAGTCGGGGTCCTGAAAGCGTTGGTATCAGAGCTTGACTGCCTGTAGGATTACCAAGCCAAACTGGTCGAAGTTGAGTCTAGAAATTCTTTAGTTATATAAGGGAATTGATTGTGGGATGGAACGTAAGGCTCTTTTTACTCCTTATACCTTATGCCTTCTGATATGAGTCATCTTATCTTTCCTGCGGGGATTAAGAACTAGGCTATCTCTTCTTTCTATCAGGATCACGTGTTACTAATCCGTAGACTTATAGATTGTTGGACTTAAGCCTCGTTTCAGTTCCTACTACTTCTGTATGTTAATTGTTGATCTCGAAACCTTGATATTGTGCTTCTGAGTGGTTATGCCACCATTTTTGTGAATGTCTCAAATCTTTTCTGGGCATTTACAGCCGTTATGCTGTCCGAGTCATCCGAGGTTTCTAAGTAGTCTGATGCATTTGCAAATCCTTTCTTCCCGTTTCAATGTTCCCATGGGCCAGATTAACCACACTAATCAGTGAGTTGAGGTACTCTGTTACCTTGACATATATGTTGGAGATATTATTATGACCCTAGGTGTCTTAGGGGATCATCTAGTAATTTAGCCATGATTTGTGTTCCCAGTGTGATGATTCTGGTCATCATTCTCGAAAGCATCCTGTGATGCTACTTAGTAGTAGGTATTCTATTTCTGGGTTTTGAACCCGAGATTCACTCTACTTACTTCATGTTGATAGTGTTTGCTAGTTCCTTTAGGATATTAGTAATTTGCGATAGTCCTCGAGGTCCGTGGTATATCCTTCTTCCAATTACCATGAACCATTCTTGGCAGGAGTTCTTCTGAACCAAAAGATGACAACAAGAGTGCTCTCGATGAGTTCTCCATTCATAAATCGTGACTCTGCCAGTTCTACCTTTCTGCATGGGTTATCCGGAAGAAATATGTTGAACTTCGTTCGACATGCTAATCCATGCATCCACAACTCAGAAAACCATATGTTCTTTTGAGTTGTCCCATCTTAGTTGTTTCCGACCCTCGCCTATCAATTGATAGTCAAGAGTATGCGTGCATTCGTTCGTCGATGCCTATTACCCTTGTGGTCCGCCAAGCCATTCTATTTTAGAATGAATAGGAGAAACAAACTCCAGTACCTCATCCATATCTAGGATTGGGTCAAAGTAGTTGTATTCCGCAGATCAAATGCCAATCCAGCTTTTGATTCTGTTCTACCCTGGAGTATTACCCCCTTTATGTCAGAATTGTCATGAGAACTGCACCAACTCTCATGAATTTTGACGTAGTGATACTTCTCACCATCATTAGTCATTCCTCGGCCCTCGTGTTGATGCAACCGGAATACCGACAAATGAATTGTGATGTGTGAAATCAATACTCCCAGCAACCTCGTTGCTTGGTAGTTAAATGGACGATAACCTCATTCTTAGCGTGTTGGTTTTTGAATCATCCTTCTAAGACTGATCGTGCTACCTAGTCCTTGTTCTCGGTGCACTCCTCGATCGATGAGTTAGGATTATTTCAAATCCTTGCTCTATTGATCATCTCGTCTTGCCCTGAAAAGCAAGATTGTTCTCGAGCTTAGTAACATACCGGTGGTTCGTGATTTTCTGAATATCTTCTCAGAAGTATTACCAGGTTGTCACCTGACCGCTATGTTGAGTTCGTGATCAAGTTGGTTTATTCCTGTAAACCACCCCTACTCCAAGAATCCGTGTTGGATACCCTGAGCTAGTTGGATAAGCTAAACAACAACTTGGAGAGTTGGAAGATAAAAGCTTGTTCGACTTAGTTCATGTTAAGGGATATCTTTTTGTGTGTGTGTGTGTTGAAGAAAGATGATATCTTCATCAATTGGTCCTCGTGAACAATTGTTGGATCTATTATCTTACCCAAACCTTTGATTGAGTATGGGCTATCATCCAATCAGACCAGAACCAACGATATTCGTAATGTTGTCTTACTCGTGGTTGATCCCTCGAGCATACACCATTACATCTTTGGTCTGACCAATGCTATCACCGTGTTCACTTAACTATGGAATTCCTTTTAAAAGGAAACCTAGATGAATTGTTGTTGAGCCCATTGGCAACATCCTTATCTCCTCCATGATGTTGTTGAACATTAAGCTAGTGTTGGAAACTTTTGAAAGCATTTTCTTCATGCTAGCTCATGAAGTATTTGTTTGATGAAAGGAGTGACTCCCTCTTATACACGTGCATTTGGTGAAAGTTGCCGCCGTGAATTTGAGAAAGATTGTTTTGTTTCCTTTGGAATCATCCCAAATCAGTCATGCACACGTGTGAAGTATTCTGTAGTCTGGAGACTTGCAACCTTCATTCTATATGTGTCCCTAGCACACTAAGCCACTGATTGACTTGTTCAAGGAAAAGAAGTCTATGCTTGGGATCTAATCCATGGACTTGCGTAAAGACTTTGATATCCTCGATGATGGTTCTCCACCTGAACTCGGTAGTGTTTAATTATAAGACTGCTACGTGGCCATGCTTGTCTGGGACAACGTGTTCGCATGTTTGTAGCAGAACCAGCTCATGTTTTGGAGCTTACTATCGTAGCTCACTCCCCGAGAATCTCGCAACGTCATCTCGTTGATTTGTGTTGCAAACTTCCGTTTTTCTTCCTAGACTCGATGAGTCTGGAATATCCTGACACCAACCAGATCTGAATCTCAGGCAGATATGATGGTTGGAATATTTCCCAAGAATTATAATATTGGTCGCGCAATAACTGGTAAAGTGGATGTCGTGGGCAACACAACCATCCGGTAGACCTGTTATTATAGTATCCTATTTGAGGAAGTTGGCCACCTTCCCATAAGGACTTCGTAGGATTTACTCCCTAGTTGTGCCTTATGATTTTTTTGTCCTTCCGAAGTCCGACCTTTTACTTGTTGTCTAGTTATCAAACCATATCTATGGGTGGATTACGCTAGCACATCAAGGAGAACATTAGAAGCGGAGTGCTAAATGTCTCTCGATCGATCATCCAGATTTTATTTCCTTGGCCTCGCTAAGATGAAATCTGAGAAGTGTTATCTTCCTTTGCATCTGCATCATCCATCATCATTCATCGTGGTAGCAAGTTGTGTTGCCAGGATCCTTAACACGGATGTTGATAAAACCTTGATGATTGTGGAAATGCTAAAGTTCTAGAGAGCACGCACAAGCGCTACGTGTTATCATCAGCACTAACTGGGATTCCTCTCTGTTTCCTCGGTTATGCTATGACCTTTCAAACAGTGAATTCACCCTCTATTGTTGGGTTCTTCCCCAGTTACCAGAATCATTCCCAGCATTTGCATTTTGTTCCCAGCTTACACCACCAATGTGCCATTCTACCATGGGTCTCTTCCATCTCCGGTGATAAGCAAATTCATCCATTACGTTGTCTTCAACAAGGTAATCCACATCATCCAAGTCCGAGTATGCCATTCTACCGACCCCCTCCAAATGATCGCTTGTGATTGCCTTAGGCTGGTATAAAGAGTTTCAATGATCTTTGAATCAAAGGTAATTCTTTTTGCCACTTAAGATAATAATCTACGAATCACCCTTCTTCAGGATGTTTCGTCGTGGTATCATGGCAACTCAACTCCTCGCTACATGGACAATCGTTTACCACCTTCTTAGGTGTGGAATCGTTGTTTACCTAGTGAACCTTCGTCATCCGTTTCTTTCCACCCCTCTTGATGTGTATCTCGTGTCTCAACCCGAGAGATGGTCCTATGTCTCATTCCGTGAGTTGTTCGATCTTCGAGAAGATCGACCCTTCTAGATTCCCCTTCTTTCCCCCATGTCATGTTGGCAGGATTTCTCAGAGCAAGACATCAAGACAATGATGGTGAATGAATCAACGTTCAACTGAAGTGCAACCCAGATCGTGGAGATTGTACTAGTTTGCGTTTCCCCTTCATCCTACCCTACGCTTGAATCTCGAGACGAGATTCTTGTTTAGTGGGGGTGAGTTGTCACATCCCTAGCTTCTGGTAATGCTCTAGGCTAGCTCATGTGTGCATCATGTTTAAATTCTGAAAATTTGAACTGAGGGAATTTTGGAAGCCTCAAAACCCTAAATAAAAGAGGGGCAAAAACCCTAGAAATCTCATTCATTGCTCCAAAATGCTCTTCTTAAATGTTTGATAATTTTTGGTAAGGGTTCTGGTCCCAACCAAAAATATTGAACATTTTTAAGGATTTATTTTTGGGACTTTGAATTTAGTTCATTAGCTATTTGAATTTGAATTATATTCATATAATTAGAATATAATTTCAAATAACCCTGAAATATTTTATAAGCTTTTGGAAAAGTCCATCTAGCAATATAAAATATTCAGAGGAGTTTTTGGCATTGTTTGAATTATTTTAAATTCAAAATAGTGGCAAAATAAATTAAATAAAACAAAACAGAAAAAAAAACAGAGCAGAAGTTACCTGGCCTCACCGTGCAGCCCACCAGAGCCGGCCCAGCTCCTGTGCTGGTCCAGCATTGTGCGGCCCAGCCCACCGCAATCGCCACCGTCTTCAACCTCCTGCCAGTAGGCAGGAGGGCGTGTGCCTGACGCGCGCGCGCATGCTCCGGCCACCTCCTGCTTACCTGCTCGCCGCTGGAGGCACCCGAGGGAGCCACGCACTCCCCCTCGCCCCCTGCACCTCTCCTCTCTCCCCCCTGGACCCCATTTCCTCCTCTGTTTCCCTCCCGCGCACACTACCGAGCGGAGCTCGCCGTCATCGTCGCCGTACCCATGGCCACCGGCCACCCCTAGCCTCGCCGATGCGCCCAGGAGCTACGCCTCGACCCCCTCTTCCTCCCCACCGATCCACGGCCCTCCGGAAGCCCTGCATCGCTGCCAACGCGCCGTCTTCAACCTCCGGATCCGACGGCCCCCTCCGGTCAATTTGCGGCCTCAGCGCGTCCCCGGCTACATCGAGTTGCTCCCCTTCACCGCGGTGAGCTCCTCTACGTTCTCCCCCTCTCCCCACCATCGATTGCTTTCCCTAGCCGTCGTTTCTATGATGGCCGAGAGCTCGCTGCCGCCGCCGTGAAGCTCGCCGTTGCTAGCGACCCCTGCTGACCATGAAGAGCACCTGGACGAGTTCGACACGTCCCGCAGATGCTTCCCAACCGCCTAGCTTGTTCATTTGCAAGCTGCAGCCCCGCGCCGTGCAAACCCGAGCTCCGGCCGCCGCCGCAAGCCCCGCTCTGGCGAGCGCTGACCACCCCGCGTCCTTCCGTCGCCTTCTCCGGATGCGCACGAGCGCTAGGAACCCACAGAGCCTCTCCACGCGGCGTTTGGACGCCGGAGCAAGAAACCCGAGGGTCTCCGCCGTCTCGGCCTCGCCGGCGTCAAGCCGCCGCGGGTTAGGCCCTGCTGACCAGGGGTTTGACCCCCCTGGGTCGATGACAGGTGGGGCCCGCCCCCCTGTTAATTAGTTTAGTTTATTTTAATTTAATTACCCCCTGCTGACACTGACATGTGGGCCCTAGTGCCCTAATCTTTAATTAAGCTAAACTAAACCCCCCGGTTTAACCCGTGTCACTGACGTGTGGACCCCACACGTCAGGTTTGACCTGGACGGCGCCCGTTGACCTGCTGACGTCAGGGTGAGGTCATGCTGACGCCATATTCCTTTTCTGGAATTTAGTTTATTTTACAATAATCAGGAAATTCCAGAAATAGCTAAAACTTCAATAAATCATAGAAAATTAACCGTAACTCCAAATTAAATAATTTATATATGAAAAATTATCAGAAAAATTCAAGGAATCCATCTGTACCATTTTCATGCATGTTAGAACAACTTATAGCTGCTGTTTAGCACAAATCAATTAAATGGCATCTGAATAATCACATATGGAGTTTGAATTTGAATCTTGTATTCAAACCAACTTCATTTAATCTGTTGCTAGTTGCATTAGCCCAAAACACATTCATTTTGCCATGTCATGATCATGCATCATATTGTGCATTGCATTGATTGTGTTCCCTTCTGTGTTGCCGGTATTTGTCCCCTCTCGATAGACGTGATACCGATGATGTGATCGTTGACACTGATGAAGACTCAATGTTATCTTCAGAAGTGCCAGGCAAGCAAAACCCCCTTGTTCATTCCGACACAATCCCACTCTCTCGCTCCTGCTCTCTTTTACTGCATTAGGACAACAATGATTCATCTGTTACTTGCTGCGGTAGCTGAACCCCTTTATCCTTTACATGACCTGTCATTCCACAGTAAATAGATGAAACCCACTAGCATGGGTAGGAGTTGTTTGAGCCCTGTTGTGCCTAATCATTCTTGATTGTTTGTCATGCCTGCTACTGCTTAGAGTTGAGTCAGGTCTGATTCATCGGGGATGAATCAGAGGCGTGTGAACATGTCCTACTGTGTGTGAGCTAAGTGTGTGAACACGTTTTGGTAAAGGTAGCGGTGAGAGGCCATGTAGGAGTACATGGTGGGTTGTCTCATTGTAGCCGTCCTCAGGAACTGAGTTCTGTGTTTGTGATCCATGATTCAGCTACTACCACGCATTGGGCCCGAAACCAATGGACCCTCTCGGCTTCTTGATCACCCTTGTCCTCTGTCCAGGAGTTGCAAGTAGTTTCTGGTGTTTGTAGTATGCTGGAGGCCGTGGGCAGCGCTGACCGTAGGGGTGGGCTGTGATGCGGTAGGCACGTGGCACGGTGTACCGGGCGCCCGTTTGGTGTCTCGGGAACC
The DNA here is from genome assembly GCF_018294505.1 of Triticum aestivum. Lineage (NCBI taxonomy): Eukaryota > Viridiplantae > Streptophyta > Magnoliopsida > Poales > Poaceae > Triticum > Triticum aestivum. Next base: position 124,425,923 of record NC_057804.1, read on the forward strand.
CTGTTCACATCATTTGGGGCTGTGAGCGAAACTCCGACCGGATCTCCTCATGGATGGAACCCGAATAGGCGATAAACCTGGACTAGAGACTTGAGTGTTTAGGTAGGCCGTGGCCGACACCCACGTTGGGCTTCCGCTTGAAGGTTGCCGAGTACATGTCGTGTAAACGACGGTAAGTGGTGAGAGCGTGTGTGAAGAAGTACACCCCTGCAGGGTTAACATCATCTATTCGAATAGCCGTGTCCGCGGAAAAGGACTTCTGGGTTGCTTATATCAGTTCATAGACAAGTGAAAGTGGATACTCTAAAATACGCAAGATAAGCGTGAGTGCTGTGGATGGCGTTCTCGTAGGGAGACGGGAGCGGATCCATAGTGGGGTATTGATATGGTGAATATGTGGACTCGTGTGCGCCACCTCAAAAGAGTTACTTGCAGTCGTAGTTCAGGATAGCCACCGAGTCAAAGCTGGCTTGCTGCAGTTAAACCCCACCCTCCCCTTTGTTGATAATGATGCATATGTAGATAGTTCTGATGTAAGTCTTGCTGGGTACATTTGTACTCACGTTTGCCTATTTTATGTTTTTGCAGAGAGACTTCAGTCTCACTAGTATTTCCGCGTGGTCTTCGACGTTTAGCTTGTTACCTCAGCTACGATCTTGTGCCTCGGCAGGATCTGGTAGATAGTCAGGCTTCTCAACCTTTTTCATTTATAGATGTCTGTACTCAGACATGATAGTTTCCGCTTGTGCTTTTATTTGTATGCTCTGAATGTTGGGTCATGAGACTCATGTTTGTAATATCTCGCTCCCCGGAGCCTATTGGATAAATACTCGAGTCATAGAGTCATGTTGTGATGCCATGTTGTATTTGCATATATCGAGCATATTGTGTGTATGTTATTGAAATGCTTGGTATGTGTGGGATCTGACTATCTAGTTGTTTATCTTTAGTAGCCTCTCTTACCGAGAAATGTCTCCTAGTGTTTCCACCGAGCCATGGTAGCTTGCTACTGCTCCGAAACACTTAGGCTGGCCGGCATGTGTCCTTCCTCGTTCCTGTGTCTGTCCCTTCGGGGAAATGTCACGCGATGAATACCGGAGTCCTGTTAGCCTGCTACAGCCCGGTTCACCGGAGTCCTGCTAGCCCAGTGCTACAGCCTGGATTCACTCGTTGATGACCGACACGTTCGATGCTGGGTCATGGATGCCTGTCCCTGTAAGTCTGTGCCACTTTGGGTTTACGACTAGCCATGTCAGCCCGGGCTCCTTATCATATGGATGCTAGCGACACCGTCATATATGTGTGCCAAAAGGCGCAAACGGTCCCGGGCTAAGGTAAGGCGACACCCGTGGGAATACCGTGCGTGAGGCCGCAAAGTGATATGAGGTGTTACATGCTAGATCGATGTGGCATTGAGTCGGGGTCCTGACACTACCCATATCATCAATATCAATCAAGCAGGAGTAGGGTTTTACCTCCATCGAGAGGGCCCGAACCTGGGTAAAAACATCGTGTCCCTTGTCTCCTGTTACCATCCGCCTAGACGCACAGTTCGGGACCCCCTACCCGAGATCCGCCGGTTTTGACACCGACATGGAGGAAGAAGTACGTCGGTGGAGCGTCGAGGGGCCCACGAGGCAGGGGGCGCGCCCCCACCCTCGTGACCGCCTCCGGCGTTCCTTGGCGTGGATCCAAGTCTCCTATGTCTTATTTGGGAAGAAAATCACGTTCCAAAAAGGATTTTTCTATTTGGACTCCGTTTGATATTCCGTTTCTTCGAAACACTGAAATAGGCAAAAAACAACAATTTTGGGCTGGGCCTCCGGTTAATAGGTTATTCCCAAAAATAATATAAAAGTGGAAAATAAAGCCCAATATAGTCCAAAACAATAGATAATATAGCATGGAGCAATAAAAAATTATAGATTCGTTGGAGACGTATCAGCGACAAGTCGAGCCTTATAGATGGTAACATTACCATCCGCGTCCGTCTTCTTCCTAAAGATCATTTATTCTCTATCGCTCGCCGATCATCGGGCAAGTATGCCAAAGTCCATACTTTGTTTTCATACATGGATCCTATCTTGGATTGCATGGCTTCAAGCCGTTTGTTGGAATCTGGGCCCGCCATTGCTTCTTCATAGTTCGAAGGTTCACCATTGTCTAACAACATGATTTCCAGGACAGGGTTGCCATACCATTCTGGTGTGGAACGTGTCCTTGTGGACCTTCGAAGCTTAGTAGCAACTTGATCCGAAGTACCTTGATCATCATCATTAACTTCCTCTCTAGTCGGTGAAGGCACCACAGGAACATCTTCTTGAGCTGCGCTACTTTCTGGTTCAAGAGGTAGTACTTCATCGAGTTCTACTTTCCTCCCACTTACTTCTCTCGAGAGAAACTCTTTCTCCAGAAAGGACCCGTTCTTGGCAACAAAGATCTTGCCTTCGGATCTGAGGTAGAAGGTATACCAAATGGTTTCCTTAGGGTATCCTATGAAGACGCATTTTTCCGACTTGGTTTCGAGTTTTTAGGTTGAAGTTTCTTGACATAAGCATCTCATCCCCAAACTTTTAGAAACGACAGCTTAGGTTTCTTCCCAAACCATAATTCATACGGTGTAGTCTCAACGGATTTAGACGGTGCCCTATTTAAAGTGAATGTAGCTGTCTCTAGAGCGTATCCCCAAAATGATAGCGGTAAATCAGTGAGTGACATCATAGATCACACCTTATCCAATAGAGTACGATTACGACGTTCGGACACACCGTTACGCTGAGGTGTTCCGGGCGGCGTGAGGTGTGAAACAATTCCACATTTCCTTAAGTGCGTACCAAATTCGTGACTTAAATATTCTCCCCCACGATCTGATCGTAAGAATTTTATCTTTCGGTCACATTGATTCTCTACCTCATTCTGAAATTCCTTGAACTTTTCAAAGGTCTTAGACTTGTGTTTCATCAAATAGGCATACCCATATCTACTTAAGTCATCAGTGAGAGTGAGAACATAATGATAGCCACCGCGAGACACAACGCTCATTGGACCGCACACATCAGTATGTATAATTTCCAATAAGTTGGTTGCTCGCTCCATTGTTCCGGAGAACGGAGTCTTGGTCATTTTACCCATGAGGCATGGTTCGCACGTGTCAAATAATTCGAAATCAAGAGACTCCAAAAGTCCATCTGTATGGAGCTTCTTCATGCGTTTGACACCGATGACTAAGGCGGCAGTGCCACAGATATGTGGGACTATCATTATCAATCTTACATCTTTTGGTATTCACACTATGAATATGTGTAACATCACGTTCGAGATTCATTAAGAATAAACCATTGACCAGCGGGGCATGACCATAAAACATATCTCTCATATAAATAGAACAACCATTATTCTCCGATTTCAATGAGTAGCCATCTCATATTAAACGAGATCCAGATACAATGTTCATGCTCAAAGCTGACACTAAATAACAATTATTAAGGTTTAACACTAATCCCGTAGGTAAATGTAGAGGTAGCGTGCCGACGGCGATCACATCGACCTTGGAACCATTCCCGACGCGCATTGTCACCTCGTCCTTCGCCAGTCTCCGCTTATTCCGCAGCTCCTGTTTTGAGTTACAAATATGAGCAACCGCACCGGTATCAAATACCCAGGAGCTACTACGAGTACTGGTAAGGTACACATCAATTACATGTATATCACATATAACTTTAGTGTTGCCGGCCTTCTTGTCCGTTAAGTATTTGGGGCAGTTCCGCTTCCAGTGTCCCTTTCCCTTGCAATGAAAGCACTCAGTCTCAGGTTTGGGTCCATTCTTTGGCTTCTTCCCGGCAACTGGTTTACCGGGCACGGCAACTCCCTTGCCGTCCTTCTTGAAGTTCTTCTTACGCCTTTTTTGAAACTAGTGGTTTTATTGACCATCAACACTTGATGTTCCTTTTTGATTTCCACCTCCGCTGATTTCAGCATTGAAAATACTTCAGGAATAGTTTTCGCCATCCCCTGCATATTGTAGTTCATAACAAAGCTCTTGTAGCTAGGTGGGAGCGACTGAAGGATTCTGTCAATGACCGCCTCGTCCGGGAGGTTAATGTGCAGCTGGGACAAGCAGTTGTGCAACCCAGACATTTTTAGTATGTGCTCACTGACAGAACTATTTTCCTCCATCTTACAACTGTAGAACTTGTCGGAGACTTCATATCTCTCGACCCGGGCATGAGCTTGGAAAACCATTTTCAGCTCTTAGAACATCTCATATGCTCCGTGTTGCTCAAAACGCTTTTGGAGCCCCGGTTCTAAGCTGTAAAGCATGCCGCACTGAACGAGGGAGTAATCATCAGCACACGACTGCCAAGCGTTCATAACGTCTTGGTTCTCTGGGATGGGTGCTTCACCTAGCGGTGCTTCTAGGACATATGCTTTCTTGGCAGCTATGAGGATGATCCTCAGGTTCCGGACCCAGTCCGTATAGTTGTTGCCATCATCTTTCAGCTTGGTTTTCTATAGGAACGTGTTGAAGTTGAGGTTGACATTAGCGTGGGCCATTTGATCTACAAGACATATTGCAAAGATTTTAGACTAAGTTCATGATAATTAAGTTCATCTAATCAAATTATTTAATGAACTCCCACTCAGACAGACATCCCTCTAGTCATCTAAGTGATACATGATCCGAGTCAACTAGACCGTGTCCGATCATCACGTGAGACGAACTAGTCATCATCGGTGAACATCTCCATGTTGATCGTATCTTCCATACGACTCATGTTCGACCTTTCGGTCTCTTGTGTTCTAAGGCCATGTCTGTACATGCTAGGCTCGTCAAGTCAACCTAAGTGTTTGGCATGTGTAAATCTGGCTTACACCCGTTGTATGTGAACGTTAGAATCTATCACACCCGATCATCACGTGGTGCTTCGAGACAACGAACTTTCACAATGGCGCACAGTTAGGGGAAACACTATCTTGAAATTATTGTGAGGGATCATCTTATTTAAGCTACTGTCGTTCTAAGCAAATAAGATGTAAAACATGATAAACATCACATTCAATCAAATAGTGACATGATATGGCCAATATCATTTTGCTCCTTTTGATCTCCATCTTCGGGGCGCCATGATCATCGTCGTCACCGGCATGACACCATGATATCCATCATCGTGTCTTAAGTTGTCTCATCATCTATTACTTCTACTACTATGGCTAATGGTTTATCAATAACGTATAGTAATTACACGACGTTTATGTTGACACGCAGGTCATAAATAAATTAAGACAACTCCTATGGCTCCTGCCGGTTGTCATACTCATCGACATGCAAGTCATGATTCCTATTACAAGAACATGATCAATCTCATACATCACATATATCATTCATCACATCCATTTGGCCATATCACATCACACGGCATATGCTGCAAAAACAAGTTAGACGTCCTCTAATTGTTGTTGCAAATTTTTACGTGGCTGCTATAGGTTTCTTAGCAAGAACGCTTCTTACCTACGCCAAAACCACAACGTCATATGCCAATTTCTATTTACCCTTCATAAGGGCCCTTTTCATCGAATCCGATCCGACTAAAGGGGGAGAGACAGACACCCGCTAGCCACCTTATGCAACTAGTGCATGTTAGTCAGTGGAACCTGTCTCACGTAAGCGTACGTGTAAGGTCGGTCCGGGCCGCTTCATCCCATGATGCCGCCGAATCAAGATAAGACTAGTAATGACAAGTAAATTGACAAAATCGACGCCCACAACATCTTGTGTTCTACTCGTGCATAGAAACTACGCATAGACCTAGCTCTGATAACACTGTTTGGGAATGTTGCAGAAAATAAAAAATTTCTACGCTTCACCAAGATCAATATTTGGAGTCATCTAGCAACGAGAGAGAGGAGTGCATCTACATACCCTTGTAGATCACGAGCGGAAGCGTTCAATAGAATGGGGTTGAAGGAGTCGTACTCGTGGTGATCCAAATCACCGATGACCGAGCGCCGAACGGACGGCACCTCCGCGTTCAACAAACATACGGTTGGGGAAGACATCTCCTCCTTCTTGATCCAGCAAGGGGAAGGAGAGGTTGATGGAGATCCAGCAGCACGACGGCGTGGTGGTGGAAGCAGCGGGGATCTCGGCAGGGCTTCGCCAAGCTCAGTGAGAGGGAGAGGTGTCACGGGAGGGAGAGGGAGGCGCCAGGGGCTAGGGTGCGCAACCCTCCCTCCCCCCTCTTTATATAGAGGTCCAGGGGGCGCCGGCCCCCTAGAGATCCCATCTCAAAGGGGGGCGGCGACCAAAGGGGGGACTTGCCCCCCAAGTCAAGTGGGGCGCCCCCCCACCCCTAGGGTTTCTAACCCTAGGCGCAGGGGAGGCCCAAGGGGGGCGCACCAGCCTACTAGGGGCTGGTTCCCTTTCCCACTTCAGCCCATGGGGCCCTCCGGGATAGGTGGCCCCACCCGGTGGACCCCCGGGACCCTTCCGGTGGTCCCGGTACAATACCGGTGACCCCCGAAACTTTCCCGGTGGCCGAAACTGGACTTCCTATATACAATTCTTCACCTCCAGACCATTCCGGAACTCCTCGTGACGTCCGGGATCTCATCCGGGACTCCGAACAACTTTCGGGTTACCGCATACTAATATCTCTACAACCCTAGCGTCACCGAACCTTAAGTGTGTAGACCCTACGGGTTCGGGAGACACGCAGACATGACCGAGACGACTCTCCGGTCAATAACCAATGGCGGGATCTGGATACCCATGTTGGCTCCCACATGCTCCTCGATGATCTCATCGGATGAACCACGATGTCGAGGATTCAAGTAATCTCGTATACAATTCCCTTTGTCAATGGGTACGTTACTTGCCTGAGATTCGATCATCGGTATCCCAATACCTCGTTCAATCTCGTTACCGGCAAGTCACTTTACTGGTACCGTAATGCATGATCCCGTGACCAAACAATTGGTCACATTGAGCTCATTATGATGATGCATTACCGAGTGGGCCCAGAGATACCTCTCCATCATACGGAGTGACAAATCCCAGTCTCGATCCGTGTCAACCCAACAGATACTTTCGTGGATACCTGTAGTATACCTTTATAATCACCCAGTTATGTTGTGACGTTTCGTACACCCAAAGCACTCCTACGGCATCCGGGAGTTACACGATCTCATGGTCTAAGGAAATGATACTTGACATTGGAAAAGCTGTAGCAAACGAACTACACGATCTTGTGCTATGCTTAGGATTGGGTCTTGTCCATCACATCATTCTCCTAATGATGTGATCCCGTTATCAATGACATCCAATGTCCATAGTTAGGAAACCATGACTATCTGTTGATTAACGAGCTAGTTAACTAGAGGCTCACTAGGGACATGTTATGGTCTATGTATTCACACATGTATTATGATTTCCGGATAACACAATTATAGCATGAATAATAGACAATTATCATGAACAAGGAAATATAATAATAATCATTTTATTATTGCCTCTAGGGCATATTTCCAACACATGGATCATATCATATCCAATTCCAACTACATGAAGGAAATTCTTCATTTTACTGTAGGTGTGTGGCAGCTCAGACGCATCTGGGAAAGATCCGTGGAAAGCAGCCAACATTGCATCGAATGATGTGTTGGTCATCCGCTCAGATGTCTTCACCTGAAGAAAGGTGACCATAGCTGAGAATACTGATAGCTTATTTCCTGGGGTGACAGCAATATTGCATTGTTCCAACATGCGGGCCCACCGTTTTTCTTCTGTAGTTGAAAGTTCACGGAATGCACGAGCATTTTGTAGCATTGTTTCAATGTTGGTCAAACTGACTGGGTCCACCACCACCACCTCCTCCTCCTCTTCCACTTGAGCATCAGGCAGATCAAGATGGTGATCTGCTGCTTCCACGTAGTCAATAACATTGACGTTCACAGCTTCACCATGATGAACCCACCTAGTATATGTGACCGACATCCCATACAAGTGTAGATGATTTTGCACAGTTGACTGGGGTCTTGTAACTGAATTCATACAACTGCTACACGGGAAGAGCACATCTGATTTCGGACCATCGTACTCAGCTCTGATAAAGTTCATGAAGTTTTCAACCCCCTCGACATATGCAGCGGAGAATCTTCGAGCAGAAGTTATCCAAGTCATGTCCATCTGTTAGACATACAAATTAGTTCTTCTACTAGATATTACAGGAAAAACATATATGCTTTTTTATGATGTCCAGAAAAAAATACCTAGGTCGATGTCTAAAGCTATGGCAAGATGTTTGGACGAGCAGATCTAAGTAACGAAATATATGTAAAGCTAATTCAACAAACATATTTGAGTGCCAAATTATGGCAGGCTGTTTCAGCAGTCAATGAGGCCGAGCACACAGCCATCGAACTATCGAAGGCCATCACAGCAACAAAGATCGAGTATAAAACGGTGTAGAGCTATTTCAGCTAACAGATTGGCTACTAGACCATGGCAATCTACGTCACAATAAATATATGGCAGGATATTTTAGCAACTAATCGGCCTTGGCATGCCATCTCAGCTAAGCAGATTGAGTGCGGAACAGGGCAAGGAAGCTTCTTAAGCAGAGCATATTGACAGTAAACTACTTCGGCAAATAGTGAGATTAACAGCGTCTGTCAGCTAACATTCAGCACTACACCGACATGAATGGGGCCTCTGTCTAGAATGCGCGTACCGTGGGAGAAGCTGACCGCCGTGCGTCTCCACACGAACGTCGCCAGCGGTGGCAGCGCTGACTGCCGTGCGCCTCCACAAGAACGTAGCTAGAGGTGGCGGCGCGGCTAGAGGACGGTAGTCTACGAGAGCGCACTGTGGGAGCGAGACGATCGCCGAACCGCGGCGCCGACGTATCGGCTCGGCGGGGAGGGCGGCTTTGGCGGAGCGAATGGAGTGGAGGGGGAAAGGGGGGAGGGGGTTTGGGGAATATTATTGGCTAGTTGGCTGAAGGGCGGTTGAATCGAATTTGGGGGGAATTTTTGGGTGTGTGTGTGGGGGGAGGGGATTTTCATGCGGTGGGTGGGGGAGTTTGGCGCATGGTCAGTTTCTCCAAGTGCAGTCCCACATGTCAGTGAAGAGGCAAGCCGAAGCGCGCTCCGTTTGCGTGAGCCATGTGCAGGACCGAACGTGTGTGGGGTGCAATGCGACCGCGACAGGAGTGCTGTGAGTGTACCGCCTTTTTTCCTTTTAAACTAGGTGCTTCGCCCCCTCAAAAAAAAATTGTTGCTTCGCGCGATCCATCGATACTACTATGTAATCCCGACTAAAACGGCACGGCCGGGTCTTTTCTCGCGCAATATGTTGGGAGGTTGGCTTAGTTGGGTTTTTTAGGACGAGTAATGCTACACCTACGTAATCCAAGTTACGTAATTAACATAATGTGAAACGTGTGAGCTGTTGATTGTAGATTGGGGGAGGGAGGGACCCACCACCATGAAAATCAGGGGAGGAGAGAGAGAGGCAATATACGTTAACCCTTTCGTAGGTTCCCGTAGGTGTAGAAAGATGTGAAATGCGTGAATGTGTAGTGGACGTACTATTGGAGTGCCTAAGATAATTTGTGTATGTATAGACCCTATGTGTTTATTTTACTTCGCATGTTAGATTTGTCTCAGTTCAATAAAAAGCAGAGTTGTTGATGATGGTGTGCCTGTCATCCTGCAATATAGGCCATCCGATCTATATCTAACGGATAGGAAGGAAACTATGACAATTTACCCGCACTCCTCTCCACATTTGCAGATAAGGCTTTCCCTCGTTCATCCTTTTCTCCCACAAGATCTTGATCTTCCATGCAATGCACGGGCATCTTGCTAGTACTCCTACAATATGTATATTATTGTGAAAGTTCATATACACCGGCCAAGATTAATGCAAACACGGCAGATTTTCATTACATTTCGAACTTTTATAGGACAAAAAAAATAAAACAAACCCGACCCTAAACCTATTTTACGGCGGCGACCAACGTCCTCCATCTGTGATCTCCATGTACGGGGGCGGGGTTCAAGACCCGTGAAGTGAAGGTGCGGTCTCCGGCGAGGAAAAGTAGAACACGGGAGACGGACCGGCCAGTTGGCACACCATGCCCTGCCGCCTCCCATGCCCTACTCATCCTCGGAGGAGTCCCCGACCTCGTCGGTGACGGACGTTGGACGGCGGCAAGTAGGACGCGTGGCTGACGGTGCTCCCGTCATCGTCCGCTAGCGTTGTCACAGCCCTCGATTATTGCTTGTATTAGTTGCATCATAGAGCACTCATGCATCATGTCTAAATTTCCGAAACTTGGGATTGAGGAAAGTGGAAGCCTAAAAAACTTAAGTAAAAGAAGGGCAAAGAACCCTGGAAATCGTATTCTTTGTTTCCAAGATGTCCTTTTGCAATGTTTGAGAATTTTGGCAAGAGCTATATATCAAACCAGAATTTAGGAACATTTTTAAGGATTTATTTTTGGGACTCTGAATTTAAATCATTAGCTATTTGAATTTGAGTTATATTTATATAACTAGAATATAATTTCAAATATCTTTGCAACATTTTATGTGCATTTGGAAATGTCCATTCTGCAACATAAAATTATTCAAAGGGTTTTGTCACTGTTTTGATTTTTTTTTTGAATTTTGAACAGTGGCAGAATATTAAACAACAGAAAACATAACAGAAAAATAAAACAGAGCAACCTTACCTGGCACTCACCTGGGCAGCCCACGGGCCCAAGCCACTTGGCGGCCCAGCCCACCAGGGGCACCGCTGTCTTCAACCTCTGCCAGTAGGCAGAGGCGAAGTAGCACGCGCGCACGCGGAGGCCTCCACCTCCTGCTTCGCAGTGGCAGCCTCCCCGACATCCTCGCGACGCCACGGAGATGCCCCGAGACCCCTCTCTCCTCTCACTCACTAGCTTCTCTCCCTCCCCTCCCCTAGATCCCTCTCTCTCACCATCGAGCGAGCTCGCCGACACCGATCGCCGTACCCGCGGCCATAGCCATTGCCTCGCCTCTCCGTTGTGTCCAGACGCCCTGCAGACGTCTGTATCATCTCCACGCTGACGCATGCGAGCTCGGAGGCCTTGAATCGTCGCCATCATCTTCGTCTTCATGCTCGGGCATCGTCGACTGCCACCACCGATTCGCTTGATTCCGGCCTTCCCCGAGCACGCAGAGCCTACCCGTCGACGCGCTGTGAGATCTCCGTCCTTTCTCCCTCGTTACCTCCGTCCCTTTCGACCCCTAGCATCAGCAACTGCCGTGGCCGAGCTTCCCTTGCCGCCGTCCATGTCGCCGCCATCACTGCAGCCGCTTGAGCTCGATTCGGAGCGCATCACCGTGCTCAGTAAGCCACCAGGAGCCTAACGCGCACTCTAACTCGCCCTCACATGCACCACAGCGCCAACGCCGCACTCACCTGAACTCCGGCGCCGCCGCGAGCTCACTTCCGGCGAGCTCCGACCACCCCGCGACCTCCCACCTACTCCATTTGATGCACGCGAGCGAGGGCCTCCTCCATGTGCCCTTCTCTCGCCCAGCCGCCTCCTGTAGCGCCGTCCCGTGTGGACTCTGCCGCGCGGGAAGGTCGCCGGCGGCTTAACTCCGGCGACTGCCGATGTGGCACGCTTAATTAGTGCTAATGATCCAACTAATCAACCCTAGAGCCACTGACTAGTGGGCCCCATGCCTTAACTAACCCCAGAATTATTTTCTGTTTAGTTTAGATTAACACGGCCGGCCCCACACATCAGTTGACCATGCCACATCAACGTTGAGATGGCCCCACAGGTTAGCCTCTATTCCTGCCCCGTTACACTCACACGCGGGTCCCACTGGTCAGGTTTGACCAGGGACAGCCTAGTTGACCTGCTGACCGTAGGCTTATGTCATGCTGACGCAATAAGCTATTTTCTGGATTTAATTTAATTCAGGAAATTTCAAAAAATGACCTAAACTTCTAAAAATCATAGAAATTCAACCGTAGCTCAGAATGAAATAAGTTATATATGAAAAATTATCAGAAAAAATATGAAGAACCTGTTTATGGCACTTTCATGCATGTTTGAACAAGTTAACCTCACTGAATAAGATAAATCATGATTAGGACAATTTATGAACTAGCATTTGGAGTTGGAGTTTAACCTTGTTGAATTCCACTTCAATTAACTTGGCTGACTACTGCATTAGGTCAATTCAATTCCTTAACATGACATGTCATTCATTTGATTGTGCATTGTAGTGAATGTTGTTCCTTTTTGTGTTTGCCGGTGGTTGTTCCCCCTCGGTAGACGTATGTTCTGACGATGTGATCAATGACACTAATGAAGACACAATGCTATCTTCAGAAGTGCCAGGCAAGCAAAACCCCCTTGTTCATTACGATACAATCCCACTCTCTCACTCCTGCTCTCTTTTACTGCGTTAGGACAACAACGCTTCAACTGTTACATGTTGCGGTAGTTGAACCCCTTTCCTCTGCATGACCTGTCATTGCCACAGTAAATAGATGAAACCCACTAGCATGAGTAGGAGTTGTTTGAGCCCTGATGTGCCTACTCATTCATGCTTGTTTGTCATGCCTGCTATTGCTTAGAGTTGTGTCAGGTCTGATTCATCGGGGATGAATTGGGAAGTTGTGAACATGTCCTACTATTGAGAGCTAAGTGTGTGAACACGATTTGGTAAAGGTAGCTGTGAGAGACCATGTAGGATGTCGACACGAAGGGAATCCTAAGCTATGAATGCATGCCCTCCCCCCTCAACCGAGGTTCACCCTAGCAAAGTGTGAAGTATCTAGTAGCCACCCCTCCCTCGTGTCGGCATGAAGGGAATCCTAAGCAATGAATGCACATGCCTCCTCCAACCGAGGTTCACCTAGCAAAGTGCAAAGTAGCTAGCAGCCCCCCCCCCCCGTCGTGTCGGCACGAAGGGAATCCTAAGCTATGAGCATGCCCCCTCCCACCCCCCAACCGAGGTTCACCTAGCAAAGTGCAAAGTAGCTAGCAGCCCCCCACCCCCTCGTGTCGCCACGAAGGGAATCCTAATTAAGCTATGAATGCATGCCCCCCCCAACCGAGGTTCACCTAGCAAAGTGCGATCTAGCAAGCCCCCCCCCCACACACACACTTTTAGTCGGCGGGCCAGAGAGGCATATATCTCACCAAGATGGATCATAAAACAGACCAAGAATAATCCATCTTGGTCGTACAACCTCTCTGTTGTTGTTGGTCAAAGTGATGGCCGTCCATGTGACCCCGGAGATGGGCTAGCTCGCCAATAATCACGCAAGTAGCTAGTCCCCGAAGACAACCACTGCATGCGTGTGGCCCAAACATATGTATGGAGAGGTGTGTTTTTGAGTAACAATGAACAAATTTGATGTGGCGCCGTGATTTCGAACTAGAAATCCCCACACTGAGTGAGGGTTAGGTTGACGATGCATATGTATGTTACACCACACTTCAAGCCAATGACGGGGATTCATATATGCATGCATGCGTGCATAGTATATGCATTCAAACTTAATTAGGTCGAATCTCACCATGACCTATACTACGATAACACGAACCAAATGAAGAATCCACCATGGTAACCTATATTGTTGTTGGTCAAGGTGATCATGGATGCCCATGTGGGCCCACAAATATATAGGCTTGTCGCCGATAACCACGCGAGGGAGTGTATCATTTGAAGGCAACCACTACATGCATATGTGTGGAGGTGATGCGTGCATGCATGTTTGATTACACAACATTGATCTGGCGCGTGTGTCAAAAATAGTACACTAGCTCCCCACACAGAGCGAGATCGGTTCATGATGGTGTCGTTGTACTAGCCACTTCGACTCGATGGGAGGGATTCATGCGTACACATGCATGTGTGTGTGCTCAAAGTGTATCATGCATGTCATCCCAGAGCAAAAATAATAATCCCCTCCTAAGTCAAATTAACCCTATTTTTGTCAGGCAAAAAGAAGTGATGGACCAAGCGGGCCCACAGATGGAAAGCATCGATATCGCTGATAACCGCTTAAGTGGGTGCGAGAGGACAACCACCAGCGCTTTGCGTGTGGGCCAAACATATATGTTGAATACCCAAAATGCACAACTTTGATGTGCCACATGCCTCAAAAAGCGTAAACCATGCACCCACACAGAGCGAGGTTCATATCAAGCATACTACATATGATGGTCCCCTTCCCCCCTCTTCACCGCATACTATATGCTCCTGCCGTTATATATGTACAACCCAAAAGAATCCTCATCAATGGTGAAATTAATTAACCTCTCCCGATGTAGGTCAAAGTGATGCATGCATGCATGCATCGACGATGGCCTCGTGGGCCCACAGATGGAAGAGTCACACGTGAGTGTCCTAGCTAGGATATATATGCATGTGGCCCAAAAAGGTGTTGTGTGATGTTTGAATAACCAATTTTACAATTTTGATGTGGCACGTGCCTCGGTAACCAAAAAGTCCCGACACTGAGTGAGGTGTAGTTGTTCACGGACGCATACATATAGTATATGTGCTAGTCCCCTCCCACCTCGTCGACGCGTACTATATACCACCATAACACAAACAAAAAAGATTCTACCTTGCTGGTCAAATTAATGTCACTGCTGGCTGTTCGTCAAAGTGATGGACGACGACCTTGCGGGCCCACAGAAAGCATCACACGCAAGTATCAAGTGTCGTGTAGGACAACCATCGACTGCTTGTGGCCAAAACATTTATGTATGAAAGGGTTGTGTAATGTTTTAAATTACGATTTCACGACTCTGATGTGGCACTAGCCTGCCTAACAAAACGGCCAACCCACACGGTGGCTCACAACTCGTAGTGTACTGCGAGCCACCCGCTACCCCCAGATGCACACACCAACACACACACCGCGAATCCACCGCAACTACCATGCATGTTAAATTAATTATCCCGTGGTGAACATACATGTTACCAATGGAGGGACATTTTAATTTCAAAAAAATCACAGAGATCATTAAGACGTTTTAGTACATCGATTGATTGATTTTCTATAGGTATAATGTGCAAAAATCAAATTTGAGCTACATGCACACGTGACAGTGCACTTAAATGGATTGCAAAAACACATGTGTCTCACTCGGTGCATGTTTACTCCCCGTGCAACAAATTTCAACATTGAGAATCTTGATTTTTAAATTCTAGTACATCCAAAACTTATTTGAAGTTCATGAAACTTATCGTGTGATACGTCTCCAACGTATCTATAATTTTTTATTGTTCCATGCTATTATATTATTTGTTTTGGATGTTTAATGGGCTTTATTATACACTTTTATATTGCTTTTGGGACTAACCTACTAACCGGAGGCCCAGTCCAAATTGCTGTTTTTTTGTCTATTTCAGTGTTTCGCAGAAAAGGAATATCAAACGGAGTCCAAACGGAATGAAACCTTCAGGAGAGTTATTTTTGGAACAAACGCAATCCAGAAGACTTGAAGTGGACGTCAAGGAAGCAATGAGGCGGCCACGAGGTAGGGAGACGCGCCCAGTGGGGTAGGCGTGCCCCCACCCTTGTGGGCCCCTCGTGGCTCCCCCAACCGACTTCTTTTGCCTATATATACTCATATACCCCAAAAACATCCGAGAGCACCACGAAACCCTATTTCCACCGCCGCAACCTTTTGTACCCGTGAGAACCCATCTTGGGGCCTTTTCCGACGCTCCGTCGGAGGGGGAATAAATCACGGAGGGCTTCTACATCAACACCATAGCCTCTCTGATGATGTGTGACTAGTTTACCTCAGACCTTCGGATCCATAGTTATTAGCTAGATGGCTTCTTCTCTCTCTTTGGATCTCAATACAAAGTTCTCCTCGATCTTCTTGGAGATCTATTCGATGTAATTCTTTTTGCGGTGTGTTTGTCGAGATCCGATGAATTGTGGGTTTATGATCAAGATTATCTATGAACAATATTTGAATCTCCTCTGAATTATTTTATGTATGATTTGTTATCTTTGCAAGTATTTTCGAATTATTAGTTTGATTTGGCCTACAAGATTGATCTTTCTTGCAATGGGAGAAGTGCTTAGCTTTGGGTTCAATCTTGCGGTGTCCTTTCCCAGTGACAGCAGGGGCAGCAAGACACGTATTGTATTGTTGCCATCGAGGATAAAAAGATGGGGTTTATATCATATTGCTTGAGTTTGTCCCTCTACATCATGTCATCTTGCCTAATGCGTTACTCCGTTCTTATGAACTTAATACTCTAGATGCATGATGGATAACAGTTGATGTGTGGAGTAATAGTAGTAGATGCAGAATCGTTTCGGTCTACTTGTCACAGACGTGATGCCTATATACATGATTATTCCTAGATATTCTCATAACTATGCACTTTTCTATCAATTGCTCGACAGTAATTTGTTCACCCACCGTAATATTTATGCTATCTTGAGAGAAGCCACTAGTGAAACCTATGGCCCCCGGGTCTATCTTCCATTATATTAATCTTCCATCAACTTGCCAATTTATGTCGCCGTTTATTTTGCGATCTTTACTTTCCAATCTATATCATAAAAATACCAAAAATATTTATCTTATTATCTCTATCAGATCTCACTTTTGCAAGTGGCCGTGAAGGGATTGACAACCCCTTTATCGCGTTGGTTGCAAGGTTCTTATTTGTTTGTCCAGGTACAAGGGATTTGCGTGTAGCCTCCTACTGGATTGATACCTTGGTTCTCAAAAACTAAGGGAAATACTTACGCTACTTTGCTGCATCACCCTTTCCTCTTCAAGGGAAAACCAACGCATGCTCAAGAGGTAGCAAGAAGGATTTTGGCGCCGTTGCCGTGGAGTCTACGCACAAGTCAAGACATACCAAGTACCCATCACAAACTCTTATCCCTCACATTACATTATTTGGCATTTGGCGCCTCTCGTTTTCCTCTCCCCCACTTCTAAAACGATTTTCAAAAACCTTTGCCTTTTCTTCGCCTTCTTCCCATATGTCTTTTGGTTTGTGTTTCCATGTGCCTTCTATTTGCTTGCATCTTTGCTTGCTAAAAATCTATTGATATGGATCCACTTAAAGTGTTCTACTTGGATCATCTTTGATCCTTATGTGCTCGTGCTGAAACACCAACTAGCCTAGTTGATGGGAAATCTTTAGATGAGCATGCTCATTTTGTGCATCATCGTTTGTCTGAAAAGGGGAAGCTCTTATGGTATCAAATAAATAGTTTGCTATGCTATGCTTGGAATCTTTGTGAAATTTATGGTTTTACTTGTTGCTCTAAGAACCCTAAAAAGCACCTTCCCTACCTATGTGAGTTTAATGATAATGAAATCTTATCTTCTTATGGAATGGGTGTTTATAGTTACTATGATATTGAACAAATTGAAGAATTTGTCGTTTTTAAGGGTGCTCATGAAGTTGCTTCTTTGATTGAAAAGTATGATATTACTTTCCACAAATCTGAAAATTCTGACATACTTAAATATTTCTATGAAAACTATGCTCATAATGCCTATGTTAAGGAATTTATTGAGAGAGAAAATAATGATATGCAAGAATCTATAGATAATTATGATTTCGTTGATTTGACTGAAATACCCCTTGATGAACATGTTGCTTACTATTCTTATGGCCATGATGCATTTATTTATGGAGATTAATTTGCTATAGTTCCTTATGTTAAACATGAGATTATTGCTATTGCACCCATACTTGATAGTTCCTTGAATCAAAAGCATGATTGCAATGATGATATTATAAATTCTCTTGATTTCAATTGTGATAATAATATGCAAAACCCTAAGCTTGGGGATGCTAAGATTGCTATGTCTACTACTTGTTGCAATGATCATGATTAGGATGATTCTTTGTATGATCTTGAAAATTTATTTAAGCCCCATGATGATAAAAGTGGGCTTGGAGAGGTCATGACTTTAGTTAATGTTAATCCCACTATTTTGGAAGAGTGTCAACTTTGCATGCATGTGGATCGTGTTGAAAATATTTTATGTGATAGCTATTTTGTTGAATTTGCTTATGATCCCACATGTAATTATTATGAGAGAGGAAAATATGGTTGTAGGAATTTTCATGTTACTAAATTACCTCTCGTTATGTTGAGATTGTTATTGTTTCTTTCCGCTTCCTTGCATATGCTAGTTTTTGCTTGCTATGATAATTTGTTTGCCTATAAGATGCCTATGCATAGTATGTAAGGTAGACTTAGATGTGTTTGTCATATGTTTCATGATGCTCTCTTTGCGCTTCAATTCTTGTCTTTGATGTGACCATCACTAAAATTATCAATGCCTAGCTAGGGGCGTTAAAACGATAGCTTGTTGGGAGGCAACCCAATTTTATTTTTGTTATTTAATTTTTGTTCCTGTTTAGTAATAAAAACTTCATCTAGCCTCTGGTTAGATGTGGTTTTGTGTTTTAATTAGTGTTTGTGCCAAGTAAAACCTTTAGGATAACCTACGGTGATATTTAATTTGATCTTGCTAAAAAACAGAAACTTTTGCACGCACGAGATTAGTTTTCATAAATGACAGATACGTGCTTTTCAGTTGATTATTTTTGCAGAAGATTAATAAACAAATTATATAGGACTTCCTAATTTATAAGAATTGTTTAGGTTCAGGAAGTTTGCGTTTGATACAGATTGCTACAAATTGTTCTGTTTTGGACAGATTCTGTTTTTGTGTGTTGTTTGCTTATTTTGATGAGTCTATGGCTAGTATCGGGGGGGTATGAACCATAGAGAAGTTAGAATACAGTAGGTTTAACACCAATATAAATAAAGAATGAGTTCATTACAGTACCTTAAAGTGGTGGTTTGGTTTATTTCGCTAACGGAGCTCATGAGATTTTCTGTTGAGTTTTGTGTTGTGAAGTTTTCAAGTTTTGGGTAAAGATTTTATGGATTATGGAATAAGGAGTGGCAAGAGCCTAATCTTGGGGATGCCTAGGCACCCCAAGGTAAAATTCAAGGACAACCAAAAGCCTAAGATTGGGGATGCCCCGGAAGGCATCCCCTCTTTCGTCTTCGTCTATCAGTAACTTTACTTGATGCTATATTTTTATTCACCACATGATATGTGTTTTGCTTGGAGCGTCGTGTATGATTTGAGTCTTTGCTTTTTAGTTTACCACAATCATCCTTGCTGTATACACCTTTTGGGAGAGACACACATGAATCGGAATTTATTAGAATACTCTATGTGCTTCACTTATGTCTTTTGAGCTAGATAATTTTGCTCTAGTGCTTCACTTATATCTTTTTAGAGAACGGTGGTGGTTTTTATTTTATAGAAATTATTAATATCTCATGCTTAACTTATATTATTTTGAGTCTTTTAGAACAGCATGGTAATTTACTTTGGTTAAAATTTTAGTCCTAAAGTGATGAGCATCCAAGATAGGTATAATAAAAACTATCATATAAAGTGCATTGAATACTATGAGAAGTTTGATAGTTGATGATTGTTTTGAGATATGAAGATGGTAATATTAGAGTCATGCTAGTTGAGTAGTTATGAATTTGATAAATACTTGTGTTGAAGTTTGTGATTCCCGTAGCATGCACGTATGGTGAACCGTTATGTGATGAAGTAGGAGCATGATTTATTTCTTGATTGTCTTCCTTATGTGTGGAGGTCAGGATCGCGCGATGGTTAACTCCTACCAACCCTACCCCTAGGAGCATGCATGTAGTACTTTGTTCTGATGACTTGTAGATTTTTGCAATAAGTATGTGAGTTCTTCATGACTAATGTTGAGTCCATGGATTATACACACTCTCACCCTTCCACCATTGCTAGACTCTCTAATACCGCGCACCTTTCGCCGGTATCATACACCCACCATATACCTTCCTCAAAACAGCCACCATACCTACCTATTATGGCATTTCCATAGCCATTCGGAGATATATTGCCATGCAACTTTCCACCGTTTCGTTTAATATGGCTAGTCTTTGACATCGTATTTGTGGCAAAGCCACAATTCATAATTCTTTCATACATGTCACTCTTGATTCATTGCATATCTCGGTACACCGCCGGAGGCATACACATAGAGTCATAATTTGTTCTAAGTATCGAGTTGTAATTCTTGAGTTGTAAGTAAATAGAAGTGTGATGATCATCAATATTAGAGCATTGTCCCAAGTGAGGAAAGGATGATGGAGACTATGATTCCCCCACAAGTCGGGATGAGACTCCGGATGAAAAAAAAAGAGAAAAGAAAAAAGGCCATAAAATAAGAGAGAAAGAAAGGCCCAAATAAAAAATGAGAGTAAAAGAGAGAAGGGACAATGTTACTATCCTTTTACCACACTTGTGCTTCAAAGTAGCACCTTGATCTTCCTGATAGTCTCTTATTTTGTCACTTTCATATACTAGTGGGAAATTTTCATTATAGAACTTGGCTTGTATATTCCAATGACGGGCTTCCTCAAATTGCCCTAGGTCTTCGTGAGCAAGCAAGTTGGATGCACACCCACTTAGTTTCTTTTGTTGAGCTTTCATACACTTATAGCTCTAGTGCATCCGTTGCATGGCAATCCCTACTCACTCACATTGATATCTATTGATGGGAATCTCCATAGCCCGTTGATATGCCTAGTTGATATGAGACTATCTTCTCCCTTTTTGTCTTCTCCACAACCACCATATTCTATTCCACCTATAGTGTTATGTCCATGGCTCACGCTCATGTATTGCGTGAAAGTTGAAAAAGTTTGAGAATACTAAAGTATGAAACAATTGCTTGGCCGAAACCGGGGTTGTGCATGATTTAAATATTTTGTGTGATGAAGATAGAGGATAGCCAGACTATATGATTTTTTAGGGATAACTTTTTTTGGCCATGTTATTTTGAGAATACATGATTGCTTTGTTAGTATGCTTGAAGTATTATTATTTTTATGTCAATATTGAACTTTTATCTTGAATCTTTCAGATCTGAATATTCATCCCACAATAAAGAAAATTACATTGAGAAATATGCTAGGTAGAATTCCACATCAAAAATTCTGTTTTTATCATTTACCTACTCGAGGACGAGCAGGAATTAAGCTTGGGGATGCTTGATACGTCTCCAACGTATCTATAATTTTTTATTGTTCCATGCTATTATATTATCTATTTTGGATGTTTAATGGGCTTTATTATACACTTTTATATTATTTTTGGGACTAACCTACTAACTGGAGGCCCAGTCCAAATTGCTATTTTTTGCCTATTTTAGTGTTTCGCAGAAAAGGAATATCAAACGGAATCCAAACGGAATGAAACCTTCGGGAGAGTTATTTTTGAAACAAACACAATCCAGGAGACTTGGAGTGGACGTCAAGGAAGCAACAAGGCGGCCACGAGGTAGGGAGGTGCGCCCAGGGGGGTAGGCACGCCCCCACCCTCGTGGGCCCCTCGTGGCTCCCCCAACCGACTTCTTTCGCCTATATATACTCATATACCCCAAAAACATCCGAGAGCACCACGAAACCCTATTTCCACCGCCGCAACCTTCTATACCCTTGAGATCCCATCTTGGGGCCTTTTCCGGCGCTCCACTAGAGGGGGAATCGATCACCGTGGGCTTCTACATCAACACCATAGCCTCTCCGATGATGTGTGAGTAGTTTACCTCAGACCTTCGGGTCCATAGTTATTAGCTAGATGGCTTCTTCTCTCTCTTTGGATCTCAATACAAAGTTCTCCTCGATCTTCTTGGAGATCTATTCGATGTAATTATTTTTGCAGTGTGTTTGTCGAGATCCGATGAATTGTGGGTTTATGATCAAGATTATCTATGAACCATATTTGAATCTCCTCTGAATTCTTTTATGTATGATTTGTTATCTTTGCAAGTTTCTTCGAGTTATCAGTTTGGTTTGGCCTACTAGATCTTATCTTTCTTGCAATGGGAGAAGTGCTTAGCGTTGGGTTCAATCTTGTGGTGTCCTTTCCCAGTGACAGCAGGGGCAGCAAGGCACGTATTGTATTGTTTCCATCGAGGATAAAAAGATGGGGTTTATATCATATTGCTTGAGTTTATCCCTCTACATCATATCATCTTGCCTAATGCGCTACTCCGTTCTTATGAACTTAATACTCTAGATGCATGCTGGATAGCGGTCGATGTGTGGAGTAATAGTAGTAGATGCAGAATCGTTTCGGTCTACTTGTCACGGACGTGATGCCTATATACATGATCATGCCTAGATATTCTCATAACTATGCACTTTTTTATCAATTGCTCGACAGTAATTTGTTCACCCACCGTAATATTTATGCCATCTTGAGAGAAGCCACTAGTGAAACCTATGGCCCCCGGGTCTATCTTCCATTGTATTAATCTTCCATCAACTCGCCAATTTTTGTCGCCGTTTATTTTGCAATCTTTACTTTCCAATCTATATCATAAAAATACCAAAAATATTTATCTTATTATCTCTATCAGATCTCACTTTTGCAAGAGGTTGTGAAGGGATTGACAACCCCTTTATCGCGTTGGTTGCAAGGTTCTCATTTGTTTGTGCAGGTACGAGGGATTTGCGTGTAGCCTCCTACTAGATTGAGACCTTGGTTCTCAAAAACTGAGGGAAATACTTACGCTACTTTGCTGCATCACCCTTTCCTCTTCAAGGGAAAACCAATGCATGCTCAAGAGGTAGCATCGTGTTGTCATATGGACACCAATACAAAGTGGCATTGTACTTCTATTTGTCAAATTTGAGACCAGTTTTGATGTAATATTTATCTAATTACAGATGGGAGATTATTAATAATTGGGAACCAATATCCCAAACGAATTAATTATTCGAACCGTGAGCGTTAGACCAACAGTGGATACGTGCCATGCTTTGGTTAAGCAATAAAGCGGCAACATTAATCATCCAAATAGAAAAACAATATATGTGCCGCCGTGCGACCCGTGTGGCGTGCGAGCAGGCATGAGTTGATGGGACGCATGCGAGCTATCCGCCGCGTAGGCAGACGGGGAGGCGTGTGTGCAGGTGTATGAATTGACGGAGGCGTGCTTGCTGCGCAGTGTCATCGGGAGGCGTGTGAGTAGCTGTGTGAAACTTTGGTAGGCATGCCAGTAGTCCGGTGCGCAGGCTCACCGGGAGGCGAACCATCAGTTTGACCGCCGCCCGCCTCTCTCCCACAACTCCCACTACTCCATATTAATGGTGTGCCCACGCGGCCGCACCCCCCATCCTCGCTACGCACACACAATCCTCTCTCTTCGCTTGCATCCTCGACGCCACTCTTAGTCCTCAAAGCCGTCAGTGTATGAGGATGCCGCTGAAGCGCCCAATCGGAGGGAGTGGCGACGCCGGGGCTGCTAAAGCACCGGAGCACGGCGTGGAGATGGAGACAGAGGTTGCCATCACCGCCGGCGAGTTATCGCTGCACCCTGACGTCGTCGACGGCATCGAGCTTCCACAGCCGGAGGTGAAGTTCCACACCGACTCGGACAACCACTCCGGCAACGACTCCGACGACCACTCCGGCGACGACTCCAACGACGACGGACAGCTGGTTAGTCATCTATTCCCATTTATGTGTCAAATAGATCATAGGGTTTCTCTGGTTAGTCCTGCCTCCCCCTTTTTGGAATAGAAATCCTGTGGTTATGTTCTCCCAATCCATGAAATCTGAGTAAGTTTCGTTAGATCCGTGTAGTGTATTGATTGTTTGAATGGTACAGGTGATAAGTGATTAGTTGTTTCATCTATGCAAATGATTTCTGCTAGTAATCCGACTAGGGTGAGTGTTCGTGCTAGTAATTCCTAGCCAGGACTTGACAATTGATTTTGAATGACCTACATATGTTTGTACCATTATTTTCTTCAAGATTGGTCTGTACATAGACGATTGTGCTTAAAAATCGAACCATAATATCTGAATATTTATAAATAAATAGCCATAAATTTCGAATCCTACTTCACGGCATGTAATCAGTGATTTGATGCCAAATTTGTTTTACTATATGTATAGGTGTTGTCTGACGATGTGGACAACGAGGATGAAGATGCCCAGAGGAGGTACAAGAGGCGAATCCTGAGGGAGCTTTATGCGGGAATGCATAACATGCGTATTAGGACCTGGAACGACGGCTATGGATGCCCATTTTGCCACCACAAGATTCATGATGCGTATCTAAGTGTTCTGGCGCATGCAAGAGGACGGGCCGTTGGCTCCTTCAAGAAGAAGTATTCTCGCAGGATGGCACATGGCGCGTACGCCGACTACCTAGAGAAGCTTTAGAATCGTGTCGGCCGCATGTGAGATGAGATGTGGGATGGATCGAACTATGTACACTTGAGTATGCTTAATGACGGTTGAACTATGTACTTATGGTTGAACTATGCTTATGTACGTGCATACTTATTATCTATGTCTGAGTATGTTAAATATTTCGCCAAATTTTGGTAAAAATTACAACGAGGGACCAATAAACCAGGACGGAGGTAATACGTCAATCACACATGGTTCCCAAAATTGGAACCGTGTGCAATGACTATCATTTTGCCTGCTGCGTCAATCACACACGGTTCGCTCTAGCAAACCGTCATCCCCAAAATTCTTTGTGGGACAGAAAACCCTCACCACCCAATTCAAATAAGAAAAAAGAAAACTCTCACCATCTCCACGTCACAAAAACCCTCACCCTGCCCACCACCCCCTCGGCCCCTCTGGTACGTTCCCCATTCACACCTGCACAAGCTCCTCCGTGTCCATGCCATGGCACCGCCTATCGCGACGGTAAACACTTAGCTCGATGTCTGCCGCCGCCGGCAAAGCCCACCGCATTTCGCCACTTCCGATTGCCACTGCCTATCACCATTGACTTTCTCGATGCTGCTCGCGGTCGACCCAGCTCCGCTCGATTGGGGAATCTGTCGTACTGAGGGTTCTTTCTCATGGACGACAAGGTAACTAATTTAATGAGAGATTATCTCATCTCTTATCCCAAGTCATCTGCCTCCTTTAATCACCAGGCGGAAATCGCTGTGAATTCATTTTTATTCGAGATGATTTGAGGGTTTTCTTTCATTCATAGAATGTACAGTGTGCCGACACTTCAGGACTTAGCGACCGTCGCTAGAGATTCCATCTCGTCGTAGCAGATAACTTGAGGATGCGCGCGGTATGTTCAATCTCACCCTAAATCGGTTGGCATGGCCTACTTTCCTGAACATATTATAAATATTGCTACATTTGGATAAAAGGTGCCACATGCACCATATACGTTAAAGGGGATTTTTTCCCCATCCTCTTTCTATATTAGGCAAATTAATGATGTATTGTTCTTTTGATTACTCTCATATTTCCATGACATCATGTTTACCCTATCTGTTTAATTATAGACTTTTGTCCTTCGATTTCAACTGATGTACAGTTCTTTCAATTTGGGCCCATATTTGCATGTTACCATATTTTATTTAACAATCCTACCATTTTCTGCAGGACATCCCTCGCTATGCAACAGATTATGTAGTGCACAATTTTTCCCTTTACATACATCAAGGATCCACAAATGTCATATTGCACACAAACCATGGATTTACAATCGTTGCTACTATAAGACTTGATGACCGTGGTGACTCCTATTTTGGCACTGGCTTTTGGAATGAAATTGCAAAGTTTTATGTACTGAAAGCTGGCACTAAACTTGCACTGCACATAGAAGGGCCTGCTCATGAGATATATGCTAACTTCCCCGAAAAAATAATACGTCTAGACTTTGTTCGAAGTAAGTTTTCTTTTCAACTTAATACTCTAGATGCATGATGGATAGCAGTTGATGTGTGGAGTAATAGTAGTAGATGCAGAATCGTTTAGGTCTACTTGTCACGGATGTGATGCCTATATACATGATTATTCCTAGATATTCTCATAACTATGCACTTTTCTATCAATTGCTCGACAGTAATTTGTTCACCCACCGTAATATTTATGCTATCTTGAGAGAAGCCACTAGTGAAACCTATGGCCCCCGGGTCTATCTTCCATTATATTAATCTTCCATCAACTTGCCAATTTCTGTCGCCGTTTATTTTGCGATCTTTACTTTCCAATCTATATCATAAAAATACCAAAAATATTTATCTTATTATCTCTATCAGATCTCACTTTTGCAAGTGGCCGTGAAGGGATTGACAACCCCTTTATCGCGTTGGTTGCAAGGTTCTTATTTGTTTGTGCAGGTACGAGGGATTTGCGTGTAGCCTCCTACTGGATTGATACCTTGGTTCTCAAAAACTAAGGGAAATACTTACGCTACTTTGCTGCATCACCCTTTCCTCTTCAAGGGAAAACCAACGCATGCTCAAGAGGTAGCAAGAAGGATTTTGGCGCCGTTGCCGTGGAGTCTACGCACAAGTCAAGACATACCAAGTACCCTCACAAACTCTTATCCCTCACATTACATTATTTGGCATTTGGAGCCTCTCATTTTCCTCTCCCCCACTTCTAAAACGATTTTCAAAAACCTTTGCCTTTTCTTCGCCTTCTTCCCATATGTCTTTTGGTTTGTGTTTCCATGTGCCTTCTATTTGCTTGCATCTTTGCTTGCTAAAAATCTATTGATATGGATCCACTTAAAGTGTTCTACTTGGATCATCTTTGATCCTTATGTGCTCGTGCTGAAACCCCAACTAGCCTAGTTGATGGGAAATCTTTAGATGAGCATGCTCATTTTGTGCATCATCGTTTGTCTGAAAAGGGGAAGCTCTTATGGTATCAAATAAATAGTTTGCTATGCTATGCTTGGAATCTTTGTGAAATTTATGGTTTTACTTGTTGCTCTAAGAACCCTAAAAAGCACCTTCCCTACCTATGTGAGTTTAATGATAATGAAATCTTATCTTCTTATGGAATGGGTGTTTATAGTTACTATGATATTGAACAAATTGAAGAATTTGTCGTTTTTAAGGGTGCTCATGAAGTTGCTTCTTTGATTGAAAAGTATGATATTACTTTCCACAAATCTGAAAATTCTGACATACTTAAATATTTCTATGAAAACTATGCTCATAATGCCTATGTTAAGGAATTTATTGAGAGAGAAAATAATGATATGCAAGAATCTATAGATAATTATGATTTTGATGATTTGACTGAAATACCCCTTGATGAACATGTTGCTTACTATTCTTATGGCCATGATGCATTTATTTATGGAGATTAATTTGCTATAGTTCCTTATGTTAAACATGAGATTATTGCTATTGCACCCATACTTGATAGTTCCTTGAATCAAAAGCATGATTGCAATGATGATATTATAAATTCTCTTGATTTCAATTGTGATAATAATATGCAAAACCCTAAGCTTGGGGATGCTAAGATTGCTATGTCTACTACTTGTTGCAATGATCATGATTAGGATGATTCTTTGTATGATCTTGAAAATTTATTTAAGCCCCATGATGATAAAAGTGGGCTTGGAGAGGTCATGACTTTAGTTAATGTTAATCCCACTATTTTGGAAGAGTGTCAACTTTGCATGCATGTGGATTGTGTTGAAAATATTTTATGTGATAGCTATTTTGTTGAATTTGCTTATGATCCCACATGTAATTATTATGAGAGAGGAAAATATGGTTGTAGGAATTTTCATGTTACTAAATTACCTCTCGTTATGTTGAGATTGTTATTATTTCTTTCCGCTTCCTTGCATATGCTAGTTTTTGCTTGCTATGATAATTTGTTTGCCTATAAGATGCCTATGCATAGTATGTAAGGTAGAATTAGATGTGTTTGTCATATGTTTCATGATGCTCTCTTTGCGCTTCAATTCTTGTCTTTGATGTGACCATCACTAAAATTATCAATGCCTAGCTAGGGGCGTTAAAACGATAGCTTGTTGGGAGGCAACCCAATTTTATTTTTGTTATTTACTTTTTGTTCCTGTTTAGTAATAAAAACTTCATCTAGCCTCTGGTTAGATGTGGTTTTGTGTTTTAATTAGTGTTTGTGCCAAGTAAAACCTTTAGGATAACCTACGGTGATAGTTAATTTGATCTTGCTAAAAAACAGAAACTTTTGCACGCACGAGATTAGTTTTCATAAATGACAGATACGTGCTTTTCAGTTGATTATTTTTGCAGAAGATTAATAAACAAATTATATAGGACTTTCTAATTTATAGGAATTGTTTAGGTTCAGGAAGTTTGCGTTTGATACAGATTGCTACAAATTGTTCTGTTTTGGACAGATTCTGTTTTTGTGTGTTGTTTGCTTATTTTGATGAGTCTATGGCTAGTATCGGGGGGGTATGAACCATAGAGAAGTTAGAATACAGTAGGTTTAACACCAATATAAATAAAGAATGAGTTCATTACAGTACCTTAAAGTGGTGGTTTGGTTTATTTCGCTAACGGAGCTCATGAGATTTTCTGTTGAGTTTTGTGTTGTGAAGTTTTCAAGTTTTGGGTAAAGATTTGATGGATTATGGAATAAGGAGTGGCAAGAGCCTAATCTTGGGGATGCCTAGGGACCCCAAGGTAAAATTCAAGGACAACCAAAAGCCTAAGATTGGGGATGCCCCGGAAGGCATCCCCTCTTTCGTCTTCGTCTATCAGTAACTTTACTTGATGCTATATTTTTATTCACCACATGATATGTGTTTTGCTTGGAGCGTCTTGTATGATTTGAGTCTTTGCTTTTTAGTTTACCACAATCATCCTTGCTGTATACACCTTTTGGGAGAGACACACATGAATCGGAATTTATTAGAATACTTTATGTGCTTCACTTATGTCTTTTGAGCTAGATAATTTTGCTCTAGTGCTTCACTTATATCTTTTTAGAGAACGGTGGTGGTTTTTATTTTATAGAAATTATTAATATCTCATGCTTAACTTATATTATTTTGAGTCTTTTAGAACAGCATGGTAATTTACTTTGTTTAAAATTTTAGTCCTAAAGTGATGAGCATCCAAGATAGGTATAATAAAAACTATCATATAAAGTGCATTGAATACTATGAGAAGTTTGATACTTGATGATTGTTTTGAGATATGAAGATGGTAATATTAGAGTCATGCTAGTTGAGTAGTTATGAATTTGATAAATACTTGTGTTGAAGTTTGTGATTCCCGTAGCATGCACGTATGGTGAACCGTTATGTGATGAAGTAGGAGCATGATTTATTTCTTGATTGTCTTCCTTATGTGTGGAGGTCGGTATCGCGCGATGGTTAACTCCTACCAACACTACCCCTAGGAGCATGCATGTAGTACTTTGTTCTGATGACTTGTAGATTTTTGCAATAAGTATGTGAGTTCTTCATGACTAATGTTGAGTCCATGGATTATACACACTCTCACCCTTACACCATTGCTAGCCTCTCTAATACCGCGCACCTTTCGCCGGTATCATACACCCACCATATACCTTCCTCAAAACAGCCACCATACCTACCTATTATGGCATTTCCATAGCCATTCGGAGATATGTTGCCATGCAACTTTCCACCGTTTCATTTAATATGGCTAGTCTTTGACATCGTATTTGTGGCAAAGCCACAATTCATAATTCTTTCATACATGTCACTCTTGATTCATTGCATATCTCGGTACACCGCCGGAGGCATACACATAGAGTCATAATTTGTTCTAAGTATCGAGTTGTAATTCTTGAGTTGTAAGTAAATAGAAGTGTGATGATCATCAATATTAGAGCATTGTTCCAAGTGAGGAAAGGATGATGGAGACTATGATTCCCCCACAAGTCGGGATGAGACTCCGGATGAAAAAAAAGAGAAAAGAAAAAAGGCCATAAAATAAGAGATAAAGAAAGGCCCAAATAAAAAAATTAGAGAAAAAGAGAGAACGGACAATGTTACTATCCTTTTACCACACTTGTGCTTCAAAGTAGCACCTTGATCTTCATGATAGTCTCTTATTTTGTCACTTTCATATACTAGTGGGAAATTTTCATTATAGAACTTGGCTTGTATATTCCAATGACGGGCTTCCTCAAATTGCCCTAGGTCTTCGTGAGCAAGCAAGTTGGATGCACACCCACTTAGTTTCTTTTGTTGAGCTTTCATACACTTATAGCTCTAGTGCATCCGTTGCATGGCAATCCCTACTCACTCACATTGATATCTATTGATGGGCATCTCCATAGCCCGTTGATACGCCTAGTTGATATGAGACTATCTTCTCCCTTTTTGTCTTCTCCACAACCACCATATTCTATTCCACCTATAGTGCTATCTCCATGGCTCACGCTCATGTATTGCGTGAAAGTTGAAAAAGTTTGAGAATACTAAAGTATGAAACAATTGCTTGGCCGAAACCGGGGTTGTGCATGATTTAAATATTTTGTGTGATGAAGATAGAGGATAGCCAGACTATATGATTTTGTAGGGATAACTTTTTTTGGCCATGTTATTTTGAGAATACATGATTGCTTTGTTAGTATGCTTGAAGTATTATTATTTTTATGTCAATATTGAACTTTTATCTTGCATCTTTCAGATCTGAATATTCATCCCACAATAAAGAAAATTACATTGAGAAATATGCTAGGTAGAATTCCACATCAAAAATTCTGTTTTTATCATTTACCTACTCGAGGACGAGCAGGAATTAAGCTTGGGGATGCTTGATACGTCTCCAACGTATCTATAATTTTTTATTGTTCCATGCTATTATATTATCTATTTTGGATGTTTAATGGGCTTTATTATACACTTTTATATTATTTTTGGGACTAACCTACTAACTGGAGGCCCAGTCCAAATTGCTATTTTTTGCCTATTTTAGTGTTTCGCAGAAAAGGAATATCAAACGGAATCCAAACGGAATGAAACCTTCGGGAGAGTTATTTTTGAAACAAACACAATCCAGGAGACTTGGAGTGGACGTCAAGGAAGCAACAAGGCGGCCACGAGGTAGGGAGGTGCGCCCAGGGGGGTAGGCACACCCCCACCCTCGTGGGCCCCTCGTGGCTCCCCCAACCGACTTCTTTCGCCTATATATACTCATATACCCCAAAAACATCCAAGAGCACCACGAAACCCTATTTCCACCGCCGCAACCTTCTATACCCTTGAGATCCCATCTTGGGGCCTTTTCCGGCACTCCACCGGAGGGGGAATCGATCACCGTGGGCTTCTACATCAACACCATAGCCTCTCCGATGATGTGTGAGTAGTTTAGCTCAGACCTTCGGGTCCATAGTTATTAGCTAGATGGCTTCTTCTCTCTCTTTGGATCTCAATACAAAGTTCTCCTCGATCTTCTTGGAGATCTATTCGATGTAATTATTTTTGCAGTGTGTTTGTCGAGATCCGATGAATTGTGGGTTTATGATCAAGATTATCTATGAACCATATTTGAATCTCCTCTGAATTCTTTTATGTATGATTTGTTATCTTTGCAAGTCTCTTCGAGTTATCAGTTTGGTTTGGCCTACTAGATCTTATCTTTCTTGCAATGGGAGAAGTGCTTAGCTTTGGGTTCAATCTTGTGGTGTCCTTTCCCAGTGACAGCAGGGGCAGCAAGGCACGTATTGTATTGTTTCCATCGAGGATAAAAAGATGGGGTTTATATCATATTGCTTGAGTTTATCCCTCTACATCATATCATCTTGCCTAATGCGCTACTCCGTTCTTATGAACTTAATACTCTAGATGCATGCTGGATAGCGGTCGATGTGTGGAGTAATAGTAGTAGATGCAGAATCGTTTCGGTCTACTTGTCACGGACGTGATGCCTATATACATGATCATGCCTAGATATTCTCATAACTATGCAGTTTTTTATCAATTGCTCGACAGTAATTTGTTCACCCACCGTAATATTTATGCCATCTTGAGAGAAGCCACTAGTGAAACCTATGGCCCCCGGGTCTATCTTCCATTATATTAATCTTCCATCAACTCGCCAATTTTTGTCGCCGTTTATTTTGCAATCTTTACTTTCCAATCTATATCACAAAAATACCAAAAATATTCATCTTATTATCTCTATCAGATCTCACTTTTGCAAGAGGTTGTGAAGGGATTGACAACCCCTTTATCGCGTTGGTTGCAAGGTTCTCATTTGTTTGTGTAGGTACGAGGGATTTGCGTGTAGCCTCCTACTAGATTGAGACCTTGGTTCTCAAAAACTGAGGGAAATACTTACGCTACTTTGCTGCATCACCCTTTCCTCTTCAAGGGAAAACCAATGCATGCTCAAGAGGTAGCATCGTGTTGTCATATGGACACCAATACAAAGTGGCATTGTACTTTTATTTGTCAAATTTGAGACCAGTTTTGATGTAATATTTATCTAATTACAGATGGGAGATTATTAATAATTGGGAACCAATATCCCAAACGAATTAATTATTCGAACCGTGAGCGTTAGACCAACAGTGGATACGTGCCATGCTTTGGTTAAGCAATAAAGCGGCAACATTAATCATCCAAATAGAAAAACAATATATGTGCCGCCGCGCGACCCGTGTGGCGTGCGAGCAGGCATGAGTTGATGGGACGCATGCGAGCTGTCCGCCGCGTAGGCAGACGGGGAGGCGTGTGTGCAGGTCTATGAATTGACGGAGGCGTGCTTGCTGCGCAGTGTCATCGGGAGGCGTGTGAGTAGCTGTGTAAAACTTTGGTAGGCATGCCAGCAGTCCGGTGCGCAGGCTCACCGGGAGGCGAACCATCAGTTTGACCGCCGCCCGCCTCTCTCCCACAACTCCCACCACTCCATATTAATGGTGTGCCCACGCGGCCGCACCCCCCATCCTCGCTACGCACACACAATCCTCTCTCTTCGCTTGCATCCTCGACGCCACTCTTAGTCCTCAAAGCCGTCAGTGTATGAGGATGCCGCTGAAGCGCCCAATCGGAGGGAGTGGCGACGCCGGGGCTGCTAAAGCACCGGAGCACGGCGTGCAGATGGAGACAGAGGTTGCCATCACCGCCGGCGAGTTATCGCTGTACCCTGACGTCATCGACGGCGTCGAGCTTCCACAGCCGGAGGTGAAGTTCCACACCGACTCGGACAACCACTCCGGCGACGACTCCGACGACCACTCCGGCGACGACTCCGATGACGACTGACAGCTGGTTAGTCATCTATTCCCAGTTATGTGTCAAATAGATCATAGGGTTTCTCTGGTTAGTCCTGCCTCCCCCTTTTTGGAATAGAAATCCTGTGGTTATGTTCTCCCAATCCATGAAATCTGAGTAAGTTTCGTTAGATCCGTGTAGCGTATTGATTGTTTGAATGGTACAGGTGATAAGTGATTAGTTGTTTCATCTATGCAAATGATTTCTGCTAGTAATCCGACTAGGGTGAGTGTTCGTGCTAGTAATTCCTAGCCAGTACTTGACAATTGATTTTGAATGACCTACATATGTTTGTACCATTATTTTCTTCAAGATTGGTCTGTACATAGACGATTTTGCTTAAAAATCGAACCATAATATCTGAATATGTATAAATAAATAGCCATAAATTTCGAATCCTACTTCACGGCATGTAATCAGTGATTTGATGCCAAATTTGTTTTACTATATGTATAGGTGTTGTATGACGATGTGGACAACGAGGATGAAGATGCCCAGAGGAGGTACAAGAGGCGAATCCTGAGGGAGCTTTATGCGGGAATGCATAACATGCGTATTAGGACCTGGAACGACGGCTATGGATGCCCATTTTGCAACCACAAGATTCATGATGCGTATCTAAGTGTTCTGGCGCATGCAAGAGGACGGGCCGTTGGCTCCTTCAAGAAGAAGTATTCTCGCAGGATGGCGCATGGCGCGTACGCCGACTACCTAGAGAAGCTTTAGGATCGTGTCGGCCGCATGTGAGATGAGATGTGGGATGGATCGAACTATGTACACTTGAGTATGCTTAATGACGGTTGAACTATGTACTTATGGTTGAACTATGCTTATGTACGTGCATGCTTATTATCTATGTCTGAGTATGTTAAATATTTCGCCAAATTTTGGTAAAAATTACAACGAGGGACCAATAAACCAGGACGGAGGTAATACGTCAATCACACACGGTTCCCAAAATTGGAACCGTGTGCAATGACTATCATTTTGCCTGCTGCGTCAATCACACACGGTTCGCTCTAGCAAACCGTCATCCCCAAAATTCTTTGTGGGACAGAAAACCCTCACCACCCAATTCAAATAAGAAAAAAGAAAACTCTCACCATCTCCACGTCACAAAAACCCTCACCCCGCCCACCACCCCCTCGGCCCCTCTAGTACGTTCCCCATTCACACCTGCACAAGCTCCTCCGTGTCCATGCCATGGCACCGCCTATCGCGACGGTAAACACTTAGCTCGATGTCTGCCGCCGCCGGCAAAGCCTACCGCATTTCGCCACTTCCGCTTGCCACTGCCTATCACCATTGACTTTCTCGATGCTGCTCGCGGTCGACCCAGCTCCGCTCGATTGGGGAATCTGTCATACTGAGGGTCCTTTCTCATGGACGACAAGGTAACTAATTTAATGAGAGATTATCTCATCTCTTATCCCAAGTCATCTGCCTCCTTTAATCACCAGGCGGAAATCGCCGTGAATTCATTTTTATTCGAGCTGATTTGAGGGTTTTCTTTCATTCATAGAATGTACAGTGCGCCGACACTTCAGGACTTGGCGACCGTCGCTAGAGATTCCATCTCGTCGTAGCAGATAACTT
Source organism: Triticum aestivum (assembly GCF_018294505.1). NCBI lineage: Eukaryota > Viridiplantae > Streptophyta > Magnoliopsida > Poales > Poaceae > Triticum > Triticum aestivum. The sequence continues at coordinate 124,460,648 of NC_057804.1, forward strand.
GAGGATGCGCGCGGTATGTTCAATCTCACCCTAAATCGGTTGGCATGGCCTACTTTCCTAAACATATTATAAATATTGCTACATTTGGATAAAAGGTGCCACATGCACCATATATGTCAAAGGGGATTTTTTCCCCATCCTCTTTCTATATTAGGAAAATTAATGATGTATTGTTCTTTTGATTACTCTCATATTTCCATGACATCATGTTTACCCTATCTGTTTAATTATAGACTTTTGTCCTTCGATTTCAACTGATGTACAGTTCTTTCAATTTGGGCCCATATTTGCATGTTACCATATTTTATTTAACAATCCTACCATTTTCTGCAGGACATCCCTCGCTATGCAACAGATTATGTAGTGCACAATTTTTCCCTTTACATACATCAAGGATCCACAAATGTCATATTGCACACAAACCATGGATTTACAATCGTTGCTACTATAAGACTTGATGACCGTGGTGACTCCTATTTTGGCACTGGCTTTTGGAATGAAATTGCAAAGTTTTATGTACTGAAAGCTGGCATTAAACTTGCACTGCACATAGAAGGGCCTGCTCATGAGATATATGCTAACTTCCCCGAAAAAATCATACGTCTAGACTTTGTTCGAAGTAAGTTTTCTTTTCAACTATATGCATATGTTGACTTACCTAGCAATGTCGAATGAATTGTGTAGTATTTAAGCAACCAATTGTTATTCCCTTATCTTACTATATTCCTACCTAATAACTTCTAGTTACCAATACACTTTTCTATTGCCCTATTTTAACTAAATATTCCCTGTACTCCCATTTCTATCAGAAAGCACCGCTGACAAGGAGACTCCGGAGGTGGAGAACGGGGCTGCCAACAAGCGGAGGCGGGGCGAGCTAGAACCGCAAGCGACTCCAGCAGGCCTAGACTTAATCAGCAGCCTCCCTGATGATATGTTGAGAGTCATCATCTCCCTCCTCCCAATCAAATATGGGGCGCGGACAACCCTCCTTTCCCGACGGTGGCACCCCTATGGAACTCCAGCCCTCTCGACCTCATCGACACCCACGAGCTCTGCCATGGCTATCGCAAAAGCTTGGATGAGTTCTCCAAGATCCTCGGCAGTCACCTTGGCCCAACCAAAGGCCTTAGAATGAGCAAGTTCTGTTCCAACGGCAAGGACCGAGCCAAGCTTGATGACTGGTTCTGATCCCCCGCCCTAGATCAGCTCGAGGAGCTCAGTTTTGATGATGGGCATATGCGGTCACTGCCAACGTCCGCACTCCGCCTCGTGCCCACGCTGTGCTTCGCCAAGTTCAAGAACTACCATTTCCTGCCCCTTAATGACACGCCCGCTCTTATTCTACCACAACTGAAGCACCTCGAGCTCGTCGCTGTCTGCCTCTCAAAGGGTGAAATGGAGCGCTTGCTCTGGGGCTGTACTGCACTCGAGTACCTTCGTCTTCAAGCGATCAATGGGTTGAGTACCTTCCACATCACCCCCATGACTCTCCGGACTATTTATGTGTGTTGCTGGTGCGGCAGGAAGACATCACAAAAGGTGGACCACGGTATGGTCATCCAGGACACACCTGCACTAGAGAGATTACTTGTAGTTGATCAAGAAGGTCCAACAAGAATCAATGTCATTTATGCGCCGAAATTGACAGTGGTGGGCTACTCGTCTGACAAATACTCCGAACTTGTTATTGGATCCACACCCGTTCAGGTACAACAGCCGCCTTCTACCTCTCCTTCTACAAATTAACATTATTTCTAATTTTGAAGATGTTTGTTCGTCTGTCATTCAGAAAATGATTCCGATAAGCTTGACCCCGAAACCGCGCATAGTGAAGTTCTTGGCACTAGAGTCTATCGGGCCCGACCTGGAGCAAGTTGTCAGTTTCCTGAGATGCTTTCCGTGCCTGGAGAAGCTATATATCGAGGTGATGTTCCTTTCATGTTAAATGTTAACCATAAGGGAGTTCAATTTTTGACACCTTTTTCCAAGTTTACAATGACAATGTACTACGATTTCTGAAGGTTCTTTTAGAGGATTTTAGTACATACATGCCCCCCCTCATATTGTTTGCTTGATCCATATGGTTACAATCAATAAGCATTTCTCCTTTGGATTCATCTGTACTAGTTTTCTTAGGGAACTTTTCATCCACTCCAACCTCTTGTGAAGAAAGCTACATTTTTCTAGAATGTAATCAAATGCCCATGTTAATCATGTCAGATCGAAGATGGCATGTTAGTGCATTTTACAAATCCTGCAAACCAAATAGCTAGGCCTGTAGTAATGTTCAAAACTGCATGTAGGCACTAACACGTTTTCTTCTTTTGCAGATAAGATTAGGCCCAGTGGTGGATAATGTGATACATTATAACAATCACGTCGAATGCCTAGATCTGCATCTCTCAGAAATTACTTTGAACTCCTACCGAGGGACCTTACCGGAGATTATATTCGCCAGGTTCTTTGTTCTCAGAGCAAGGGTGCTGAAGGAAATGAGGTTTGCCCTACATTTATTTTGCGAAAATGAATGGTCTGTTGATCAACGCCGGCGCTTGGGGCAGAATGGAGTAGGCTCCAAAAATGCTGAATTTCATTTTGGAACTTCAGATGACAGAGTAATCGGAAGTCATCGGGTCAACCCCATACATGACTTCTCAGTGGCTGGCCCCTTTGTAAAAATTGTGAGGTTTTGAAGCCAGACTTAGAAGCGGTGATATTAGTTTGAACCTCTATGATATCCATGTTCAGCGCATCAGCGTGAGCGTTTGCAGCTGATGAGCTGAATTTCATTTCTAATATTAGTTTGAACCTTGTAATCTTCGAATTTGAGCCATATAACTCTGGAATTTGAACCTTGTAACATTTCGAGCTTTTGTGGTACAATCCTTGAAATGGCATCGTATGAGACTCGTATAATGCTAGCACTATTTTGACCTTAATATGCAATGGTCTAGATTTTATTAACCATTCTCGAATCAGTTTACCTTGTCGATCTCACAGCACACGATCTGTATAGCTAACTCGACTATGATCTTCGACATCATTGCACATAGTTGGTTTGTTCAACCGTGTGCACTGTAGAGCGCAGAATTAATTATCGCACTCGAATGTCCATCATCACCCTTCTATGTAACTTTGACCTCATCACCCAAGGGTAAACTTATGACCGAAGTAATTCCACACACTTCGTTTTTACAAAGATTTTTGCCAATAAACGCCCATGATTTATCCCTCTTCTAGCTGACGCGTGGCCAAACTAGCCGGGCAGGAAGCTTGCACGGTAAACAGAGGGTAGCGCGGGAATAGGCTCACCGATGATACATTTGGCACCTCTTCGAGCCCACGCCTGGGGTGCGGTGTTGTCAAGCGTGCACTGGATTCTAGAATCCTACGCTATGAACGTCCTGACAAGACATGACGATTAGAGGCCGGCCAGCCCCATTTATTACAGCGGTCATTTAACCTACCCTTGTGTCTCTTCAACCTTTCAATCGGGCCCACCATTGCAATTTGTTTGAGTCCGTTGATTCAATTTGCTGCGAATGCTCGCAATCCTCAATCAGATCCTAGAATTCATCCTTTCGGCTCAAACGTCATTTTAAACATGAGCTGGATCTCGACCAATCAAATTGTTGACAATTTTACCCCTAAGCTTACTCAACCTATCCATCCTTAATCGGAGCGTTTGCTTCTGATCCTTTGATTTGGCCAACCATGCTCTGCTTTCGAGCTGGTGATATTTACTCTTGGAACTTGTAGTATATGTTTCTAAGATATCCTGATGGGTTGAACCTTATGCCTTCCTTAATCTGTGTGACCCGAAAACTTTTCACGGGTCATACTCCTCTAGTAATTCACCCGGTAGGTTTTCACACTGAAATCATTTTTATTAGAGCAGTGAATGAATGGTCTCGCATTGGAGAAGTGGGAGTCGACCTTAAACTTTGTGTTCATGCCCATGGAAACGATGTAGATCGTATCATTAAAGCTTCTCTTCAAATAAATATTTCCTTGGTATAAGTTTATCTTATATATGGGATCTGGCATTTTGCAATCATTCTTCCGGCCATGTTCTCCTTTTAAATACCATTTCTCGGACAAGTTGAAGTACTTGTCTTCTGCAGATCATTGCGCCTGTCCAACCCTTACTTTGATCTACCATCAAGCATTACACTCTGGTATCTCAAGAATACCACAGAACTACATAACTTCTTATGAGTTCTTCATCAACTATTATTCTCGCCAATTCCAATTTCCCTCGGGTTCTGAGTTATTAGTCACTCGAGAACACCGTTAAGTGAATCGATTCCACACTTAGATTCAATAACTCTAAGTATTTTTTTTTGTTGCTTATGATTTGATAACCCTTCAAGTCATTCCTAGCCTGATCGGCTATATCATTATCGTGCAACTTTTAACTGTGCTATCAGGTCCTTCTTTCAGAAGCACAATTTTCTACGATGAGCTAAGCTTACGTCGACTTTCCTCGTCATATCATTTTGCCTTGAACAACAAGCTTGATTCCGAGCTGTGTCGTATATGTGGTTCCAATAATCTTTTGTTACATCTGTCATGTTGCTTGATGCAGTTGTTGTTTGATTGCTTCTTCGTGGAGCCTCTCGACAAAATTTGTCGTGATCATCATCAGCATTTTGACTCCTTCCGGGTTATTAATCGTATTCTTGATGATAAGTTCCATCCTCGTCCCTTGTTAATTTGAGTTACCATCGACAGCATATTTACCTTCCTTTCATCACAAACTTCTTCATGTTATGGGTGCAACTTGCTTTCCAGTTTGTGTTATGTCCTACCTTTAAGTATTACTTTCCATATGTCAAGGATGTTGCGATGATTGCTCCACCTCTTAATAATTCTTGGTATGGTGATACTTATCACAAGCACCATTCTTTCTCGGTCACCGTATTGACTAACTGGGAATAACAGCAAGTGAACGATGCTTGGATTCTGTACTTCTAGCAACCCTATTGCTTTGAAGTTAATGGTCGATAGTTTCATTCAAAGTCTATTGCTTATTGAATCATCATTCAAACATTGATCGTGCTACCTAGTCCAAATTTCTGAGTGCACCCTTCTATCATTGTTAAAATTGAGTATGCATTCCTTGAGCATACATCATTATATCATTTGATCTGACTTATGTTATCTCCTTGTTCACATAATTGTGGAAATCCATCTTTTTGGAAATCTCAATGAATTGTCGCTGAGTCAATCAGCCACCTCATCACCTCTCCTTGATTTAATGATGAACTCCTGTTTCGGAACTTGCTTCCATAGTTCAATTCCCGAGAATCTTATAATGTCATCTCAACAAATTTGTGTTGCACCTTTCTTCTTAGGCATCCTGAGTCTGAGTTATCCTGACACCAATCAGATCTAAATCTCGCTCAGATATGATGATCGGAACATATTACCAAGAGTTATAACATTGGTTTTTGACCCGGTAAGGTGATGCCATGCCTAGCACACCTGACCGGAGGACCTAGTGTTATAGTTTCCCTTTTAGCAAGGTTAACCATTCTTCCATGAGGAAATTGTAAGACTTATTCTATAAGTTGTTCCTGATGAATCTTTGAGTATCCAAACTCCGACCTTTGCTTGAAGACCATGTCAATGCTATCTCGAAGCATGACTGTGGTACTCCGAATTTCAATAAGAACATTTGAAGCACAAGCTAAATTTTCTTTATTAATTATCCAAACACCGTGGTATGGGTAATGGCATAAAATTTCGCTCCCCTTTCCTAAAGGGGTTTTCTACTTTAGATCCTATCATGGATATCTTGCTCTGCTTGCCCTTGGGAAGGATATACTCCTAATATATGTGTTTAAACACATTTTCCTTTCCATTGTTCTGTTTAAAATGATAATCACATTTTCCATTCCATTATCTTGTTTTACCTTTCTTGTGGTCTATATGATTTAAGCAGTAATATTCTCCTTCTTATGTAAATACCTCATCGTACAACCTAGTCAGTAAGACCCTGTTACTATTGTTGGTGACATTCCGGTAACCACCGATGGACGAGAACTTTGCCTATTGGTCCGCCTCGTTCAATGAGCAGGAAAATGGTTCTCTTCATCCCTCGCCCTTGGTATCGATGTTGTTGCCGACATAACTGACAGGCTATCCTCTGACATGCCTTGCATACATGATCGTGTAAGATGTCATCGCCTTCCTACTTTTAACCCACATGGTGGGCCCATAACCCACAGTTCCACAGGATCGAAACCTGACTCTCTTGCACTCCTTGTTCCCAAGATTGTCCTCGCGTGTGGCCTCGTATGTAGTTCACGAGCTACCTTCCAAGAGATCATCAAATCTGGTATCAAAGACAATACTTATTCCCGTTGCTCTAAACCCCTTTCACACTCTGTTTCCGACAACGAACGATTGTCTATCCGCTTGAAACTTCTTATGGTACCTTCGAACTTTACTCTTGATGTGTTTTAATTGTTCAACTCGAGAGGTACTCTTATGCTCATTCATGGGTTAATCCCAGAATATTACCCTTGTAGCATTTTGTCAAGTTTCGATCTGCCCCGTTACCTATTCGTAAGTACGAAGGAACCCCCGAAGAAAGGATGACGACTTCATAATGATGATCTGAAGCAATGGAATGAAGACATCAATGTAATGGATCGATCTCTTCGAGAAGAGCAGCCAAGATTGAGAAGATCCGTTAGAATTTCGTAACCAGACCATTCCCCCTTACTCTACCTCTTAAATCTTGGGACGAGATTTCTTGTAGTGGAGGAGATTTGTAACACCCCGATAATCGTGCTACAGTAACCTCCTGCTAATGACTGCCAAGTCATCACAATTATATTGTTAATCATCACTTTGTTCCAAATCAAACCCAAATTCAAATTTAAATTGCAAGACAAAATTTTATTTCTTCAAACAGTAAAAAAAATGTTCGTTGTGTTGAAAATATTAATAAGAAATTGTGATGAATTAACCAACATCATTTGAATTATTAAAATGCCCTTAACAAATTAATAAGTGGTGCAACAACACTTAACCTGGCCATTTCAAATTCTAAAAAATAACTATCCTTTTCCAAATATTCTACAGACTTGTGTGTGGCTCAACAATATTGCCCTGGATTTTTGTGTGAAGTTTCACATTTGACTAAATTCATTTGGTCACTCAATTAAAATGAAGAGTAGTAAACAAATAAAGAAAAACAAGAAAAGAGGAGGTGGATCACTGTGCACTTAGGCCCAACATGCACAGCACAGGCCCAGCCCACCCCTGCACCTTCTCCTATCTCTGTTCACAGGGGCGTGCTGGACGAACATCCGCCGTCTCCCCCGCGGGGATAAGATCGTCCCTGGCCCCCTGCTAACCCTAGGCCTCTCTGTTTTTCCCCTCGCGCCCCCACGCTCTCTCCCCCGAGCTCGACCGCCCGCCGTCGTCGCCGTGTCACTGTCGCACACGCGGCCTCCGGCTGCCCCGTGCCGCACCGTCGCATCCCGAATGACCGCAGTGGTCGCCTACGCTGTCTTCAGTAATGATTCTCCGCCGGGGGATCCTACTACGACGGGATCGAGGACGTCTTCCACATTCGGCCGCCCTGGACCTTCACCGAGGAACGTCGTCTTCGAGCCTCCCGCGAGCCCATTGTCCAGCCCGTCGTCCTCACAGTGAGCTCGCCGTCCTTTCCCCACTGTTCTTCCTCTCTAATTCGTCCTTAGTCGTGCTTCCTGCCACAGCTGTGAGCTCCCGCAGCTGCGCTACTTGCCGTCGTCGCATTGGAGCTCAGCTCCCGCGCCCTGCCTCGCGCCTCTGGCTGCCCCGGGCGGTGCCCCCGCACGCGCGCGCCCGGGCCAAGCCCCACCCGCGCCCGCCTACGCGAGGCCTCACCCTATGCTCACCTCGCTGCCCCCATGCTGCTTCTGCATTGCTATCGCTGCTGCCGCTGCCTCGCATCCGCTTGCCACCCCGCGCGCTGCCGCTGCCCTCTGCTTCGCGCTCAGCCTGCCGCCGCTCCTGTACGCACCCACCAGGGCCGTGCCCTGCTTTTCCCCGCATGCCGACGCTGGCCTCACTGGCTGGAACGAGCGACCAGCGATGGCCTTGGGCTGCTGGACGTAGGGGCCGGCCTGGTTAGGTGGGATTAGCCTGTTGATTTGGTAGATTAGTTAGATGGCCCAATGACCAGTGGCCCCCCTGTTTAGTTTTTTTTACTAGTTTAGTTAAGTCTTTTAGCACATGTGTCAATTACATGTGGGCCCCTGGGCCGTGTTGACCAGTCAGCATTGACTGGTCAACTACTGCTGACTGGACCCTCTGGCCCCACTATTATACACCCTGGGTAGCACAGCCCCAGGTGACAATAGTATTTAGACACTTAATTTTCGAATTAAGACAATTTAGAAAACCCCTTTAAAAGTTTGAAAATTCATAGAAAATAATCTGTAACTCCGATGAAATTAATTTATATATGGAAGTTGCTCAGCACGATGAGACGAATCCGGATAAGCTGCCCGTTCATTCGCCACACATCCCTAGCATAGCAACCACGCAACTTTCTCCCTCCGGTTCATCTGTCCGAAAACGCGAAACACCGGGAATATGTCCCCCCCTCGCCTGTATCACTTACTACCGCGTTAGGGCATACCTAGCACCGCGTATTGCCTTGTTATATTTTGTGATGCTTTGTT